>NW_015388471.1:186738-195599 GCF_001527695.2 Protobothrops mucrosquamatus
CTGTCTCTGATCCAACTCTGTCTCTTTACTCTCTCTCCCCCCTCCTTGAAATGTCCTCCTTTCTTCCTGGGAAATTGCTGTTTCATTGTATAGTCTCCAAATCTGGCAACTTTAAGACTTGTGAACTTCAACTCCCAGAATTCTGGAAGCTGAAGTCCACAAGTCTTAAAGTTGCCAGGTTTGGAGATTCTTGCAATAGTCCATCATATCAACTCCCCATTCCTAGACACAGTCCAGCACATCTTGTTTGCCTTTTCTAATTTCATTGCACATATCTATATAAATAAAAATGTAAATGTTCATTTGTTCAAAATCTTAAATCTCCGAAAGTTCTTCACCGATTGCTTTGAAATTTTGACACAACGTTGCATTCGAATACGCGCGTGTTTTTATTTACCTACTATTATATAGATGTCACACCTGTGACACAAACGTGCGCTTTCTCTTTTCTTTCTTTTCCATTTAACCAGACTGAGTCACAGCAACACGTGGCTGGGTACAGCTAGTTTTACATATAGGTATACCCAAACAAGAATTAATTCAAATAACCATATTCAAGCAGACTAGGATTGATAATTATAATTAGGAAGGGAAGACAGTTTTTCTCCCCACACAAATGGTTGTTCAGATATAATCGGTAGTGACAGCTATTTCTGGAGGGCCTTAAGGAGATGGCACAATAGCTTTTCTATAGCTTTTCTCAAGGCAGTGCTTCTCATATACATATACCACAAGTTCCATAATTCTGAGAATTTAGGAAAAGGATCCAGTTGGGGAAAACTACTGTAGATTGAATCCACTGTACTGATAAAAGATAAGAGAGATCATTGTTGCTCAACAATCAACAATAAAATAAAAATAATAAAAATAATAACATAAAAAATAAAAATAAATAAAAAATAAATAATGAAATAAAAGAAAAATAATAAAATAAAAAAATAATAAAAATAAAATAAAAAAGGAGCCGTGGTGGCACAGTGGTTAGAATGCAGTATTGCAGGCTAGTTCTTCTCAAAGTTGACTCAACCTTCCATCCTGGCAAAATGAGATAAAATGAGGACCCAGATTGTTGGTGACAATATGCTGACTCTGTAAACCGCTTAGAGAATGCTGGAATGCACTGTGAAGTGGTATATAAGTCTAAGTGCTATTGCTAATATTTTCATTCCCTGAACAAGTCATTTAATGCTGAGCGTTNACTACTCCAGGCATCACATGAGTGGAGAAGGATGCTGAGATCTAACTCAGCAGCATATGGAGAGTCATATGTTGCTCACCATTGAGCTAGCTTATCATGAGAAAAACATCAGGGCTGGCAATTAGGATACATCAGCTGATCAGTAGTCACGCTGAGAATACTTTATTCCAGGGATCTACCAATCAGTCCAAATCTTTTTCTGCCTCTCAGATGTTTAGATAGATTTTTCTGGCTGCATTGCTAACTGGCCACAAGTATCTTTGCTGCTATGTACTGTATATTTAATTTGGATGTTTATTTTTTGTTGTTGTTTTAAAATGTTTTTAGTATTTTAATTGTAATATTATTAAAATGTTAAGTTGCCCAGAGTCATTGATTGAGATAGGTGGCAAATGAATGAATGAATTAAAATTTAAGAATCCACATAGTTGTTACTTGCAATTATTTGTCATTTGTGCTCAGCTTTCCTAATACAGTATACATATTAAAGGTACAAATTTTTCTACACATATTTTTGGGGGGCTGATGATATTTTTGCTTCAAAGTATTTTTTTTCTCTGTCAGCTGTTGCGTGGCAAATGATAGGCTCGAGCACATTCCATACAATCCTGGCAAACCATGCTATGATGGCATTTTATTTTTATTTTTATTTATTTTTGGCAAATGGTATCATTTCTTTCCTTCTGATATCCATGGCCTTTTTTTTCTTCATCTTTAATTTGGCCACATTTGAAGGTATTCTGAATTCAACAAAAACAAAATCAAGAAAGTGGATATTATCCTGAAACTTACACATTCCCACCTCCAATATCTTACCAACATGCATCTCGGATATAATTTCAATAGAGGAAAACTGATGAAGAACATTGATGATGTTACCTACTTGGGCAATGACACAACTGCAAGCAAACAGCCAAGTTCAGAGAGCACCAAAGACTCCACATCTAAGATATAATTACCTGATCCAAACAGATACTGACGCCGCCTTATGGATGTGTAAGAACCAGGAGGAAATATGAGTCAAACAAAGTAGGTATTCCAGATAATATCTTATCTAATTAATGAGGCAGTAGCCTACTTAGGAAATTATAGTCTTTTCATCAATTACATCATTCTAAGACACAGTATCTCATGTCTTAAATATGCATCTATATAAAGAACATAGGAACATCCTAAGCCAAATAGAAGCTCAATTGCTCTGCAAAGAAATTTGTTTCAACAGTCTGTGATGGTGCTTATGTGCTTCAAACAACATGGTCCATACACATCAGAGAATCAGAGCCAAAGATATTTGAGCCAAACACTGAAAGGAAAGGAAGGCCCATCCCAATGTCAACGGGCGCAGATCATTGAGGAAAACCTGAGAAAAAGAGCATAGAATCAAGAAACTGAAATCCTGAGGATGCGTAACTACTCTGCAGGATAGGGTCTAATGACAGTGTGACTGCAACTGTGCCAGTTTTTTAGGTTTATCGCAAATCCCACTTCTCCTCCAATTGTTGTTAAAATAGGACTAGACACAGCCTTTTCTTTATTTTCTGAAAAACAATTTTCTTTTACTTATTTACATAAAAAGTCAACTTTTGAGCTTTGCCAGTCATGCCATCAGAAGCTATGCAATCTTTTTAATTTTTGTGTTCCTGCCCATCTACTGTGTTCTTTTGGCTCTAGAGCTGGGAATAGAATAGAATAGAATAGAATAGAATAGAATAGAATAGAATAGAATAGAATAGAATAGAATAGAATAGAGCTGGAAGGGACCTTGGAGGTCTTCTAGTCCAGCCCCCTGCTCAAGCAGGAAAACCTATACCATCTCAGACAGGTGATTGTCTAGATTCTAGACTCTTCTTAAAAATCTCCAGTGATGGAGCACCCACGATTTCTGGAGGCAAGCTGTTCCACTGGTTGATTGTTCTCACTGTCAGGAAGTTTCTCCTTGATTCTCCAGGTTGCTTCTCTCTTTGATCAGTTTCCAACCATTGTTTCTCGTCCTTCCCTCTGGTGTTTGTTGAACAATGTGACCCCCTCTTTCTTGTGGTAGCCCCTCAGATACTGGAATACTGTTATCATGTCTCCCCTGTTTCTTCTTTTCTTTAGACTAGCGAAACCCAAGTCCTGTAGCCGTTCTTCGTATGTTTTAGTCTCCAGGCCTTTGATCATCTTTGTTGCTCTTCTCTGAATTTTTTCCAAACTCTCAACAACTTTTTTGTGATATGGTGACCAAAGTTGGCTGCAGTATTCCACATGTGATCTTATTAGGACATTATAAAGCGGTACTAATACTTCGTGTAATCTTCATTCTATGCTTCTGTTTATACAACCCAGAATTGTATTAGCTTTTTTGGTTGCTGCTGCACACTGCTGGCTCATAGCCACTAGGGCTCCAAGATCCCTCTCACAGTTACTGTTTTTAAGCCAGGTCTCGTACCTTTGATTTTTCCTGCCTAAATGTAAAACTTTGCTTTTCTTCACACTGAAAGCCATTTTGTTGGATAGGGCCCATTGTTCAAGTTTGTCTAGATCTTTTTGGATCCTGAGTTTGTCTTCTGGGGTGTTGGCTACTCCTGCCACTTTGGTGTCATCTGCAAATTTGATGAGTTCCCCTTCAATTCTCTCATCTAAGTCATTTATGAAGATATTGAAGAGTACTGAGCTAAGACGGAACCTTGTGGTACCCCACTGCTTACTTCTCTCCATGTGGATGTAGTGTCATTGAGGACTACTCATTGAGTACAGTTTGTCAGCCTGCTACAGATGTGTAGATTTCAACTCTCAGAATTCCTCAGGCAGCCATCCTAGGAGCTGACGTTCACACATCTTAAGGTCGCCAAGGTGGAGACACACTGTTCTAGATGTTACACCCAATGAGAGGGTGTAACCATTAGAAGTAACAGCTTCTACTGTTAGCCTGCACCTTACTCTGGGAATGTGCTTGAGGTAGAATAAACCGATCTCTCTACAGATAGTCCTTGACTTGCAACTATTTCTTTAGTGACAGTTCAAAGTTCAATAATCTTGAAAAAAGTGACCTATGTACTTACTTAAAAACTATTACAGCATTCTCACGGTTGCGATTGGCAATTGCAACCTTCTCAGCTGACTTGTGCCAAGCAAAGTCAACAGGGGAAGCTGGATTCACTTAATGACTACATGATTCACTTAACAAGTGCAGTGAATTGCATAATATCCATGGCAAAACAGTTGTCAAATCAGGTGCCACACACGAACAACTGTCTTGCTTAGCAACATAAACTCAGGTCCCAATTATAGGCAGTTCTCAATTTACAACAACAACAACAACAACAATAATAAAAATAACTTTATTGTCACTTTAAATGTACACCAATTGGCATACATCAAAATGAAATTTCGTTGCATACAGCTCTCAAAGGATCACCACCTCCGATATATACTCCTTGTTCGTGGCCAGCTCAAGTTACAGATTGTCCATTTTAGTCTCTAGGGAGCTAATGATGGCAAACAGGAGAGATGGAAATGGAGCTCCATGTGGATTAGCCCTCAAATTAGCTTGTATTCCTGCACGACAGCCTTGCCTCCTTTCCTTTTTCTGATCCTGTCTCTTCCACCTTTTCCTTAAAGAGGCCTTGCTTTCTTTTCGCCCCTGGAGCACGCTGCCACCGCCACCAACTCCTCCAAAAGCCTCTCTCTCTTCGTCTGGGCCTGCCAACAGCCTCATTCAGTTCCTTCGCTCTGTAAGCCCCGGGACCTCTCCTCCTCTGCCTCCTTTGGAAACAGCCCTGATTTGCAATAGAATCCGTCGCTGGGCCAGCAGTCAGATCTTGCTGCTGGCAGAACAATTTCAAACAATTTCAACCATTCATTTAGTGACCGTTTGAAATTACAACGGCACATAAACGATCATTGTAGCACCCCTCTGGTCATGTGATCAAAAGTCATACACTTGGCAGCTGACTCATATTTATGACGGTTGCAGTGCCCTGGGGTCATGTGATCCCCTTTTGCCACCTTCTGACAGGCAAAGTCAATGGGGGAAGCCAGATTCACTTAACGACCGGGTTACTAACTTAACAACTGCAGTGATTCACTTAACAACTATGGCAAGAAAGGTTGTAAAATGGAACAAACTCACTTAACAACTGTCTTGCTTAGCAACAGAAATTTTGCTCTCAAACATGGTCGTGAGTTAAAGATTACCTGTATGGATGCAAGTTGAGAACTACCTGTTTGTATTTTCTGAGAACTAAGATGAGCTTTTGCACATATAAACTTATTCTTGGAACAAAATTGACATGGAAAGTGGAGTGCGGGATCTCTTTTCTTCAATCTGCAGCCTTCCAGGCTCATATACCAGTGGCAATGGACTTTGACACCAAGCCCTGCCTTTCCTGTATTTACAAATCAAAGAAGAAGATTTAAATCTGTTTTTACTTCCCCAAGACACATAAGGAGTGGCCCAAACAGAAACGACTTTTTAAAGGACATTGATTTATTTATTTTTTATTAAGTTTCATGTGCCAATTATTTGCATTTTTGGAATCAAAGCTCTTTCTGCTTAAAATAGATAAAGGTATTTTAGAACATAACAAAACAATTTGTTCCGATTAATGCCTGGAAGGAGCATTCCACAAACGTATTAAGTACAGTTTTCAACAAAGGAATTTACATAGTTTATTTTAAAGATTTTTAAAAAAGATATGACAAGCATGAAAACACCTGCCATTAGTAAGTGCACTTGGAAATGGAAGGGACTGTGAATATGACAGTGGCTGAACCAATCAATTGTTTTTCTTTTTGAACAAATTTGCAGGCACAAATTCCATTGGTTGGAAGGCTTCAGGGCAACCACATACCTAATGAAACTACTGTATTAGTAGCAATGATTAAAATTCTGCTCCTCTGATAATTGCTATTACTCAAAGCAATCTAAGGATTACTTACAATTTTTAGATGGTTCAGATACAGGATGCCACAGACAAAAATACTTCCAGTGGTGGGATTCAGCCAGTTTGCACTAGTTTGGCAGAACCGGTAGCTAATTTTTTGTTGCCCGGGCCCAGAATGGACTTCCGGAAGTGGCATCCACACAGAGAACCGGTTGTTCACATATTTGAATCCCACCATTGAATACTTCCCATATAAAAGCATGCCTTTTGCAAAGCAATAAATTTAGTACCTTCATTTTATGCATTCATCCATTCTGTTTATAGCGCTGCCCATTTCACATACATGACTCTGGGTGTCTCACACACTTAAAAACAGAACACAATAGTTCCAGATAAACAACTAAAATGAAAGCCATTAAAAAGTCGATTAAAACTTAATTTGCAGGAGTGCAATTTGTTTTTACTAGTTTTCGCTCTGCTCTAGCTCCAGCTTCCTTCAATTAAGTCGTGCCATCTATCAGGACTCTGGAAGGGTGCCTTCTCTGTAGTGGCACCAGCCCTGTGAAATGTCATTATTTACAAAAACTGGGCTGATCCCATTCTGAAAAGCTTAAAAATGGACTCTTCTCCAAGGCTTTAGATTAAGGCTGGTTGGGTAATCCCTGGTTGGGCGCATACGCATTATAATATATTTGTTGTTAACAGGATTTAATATTTTGTTTTATTTGCTGTTTTATTTTTATGCTGTGAGCTTCCCAAAGTTGATTGGACTATACATAAATAAATAATGCATTGCATTTTTATTTAGAAAGACGACTGGAATAAAGCAACTTTTGTGCTAATGTTTCCCTTCTGAAGGCATTTTTCTGATTTTATCTGCACTGATGGGGCAGTGTGGCTCCTTCTTAGGAGAAATCAATAAACAAACCTGGTTTGTTCCTGTTCAGGTAGTCCTTGACTTATGACCTGTCACTTAGTGACTGTTTGAAGTTATGACAGATTGCCCCAGGAATATTTATGACCTGTTTCCAAAGTTTTGATGGCTGTCACCAGGTCATGTAACTGCATTTTGGGCACTTGGCAGCTGGCCCACATTTACGGTCATTTGCAGTGACCCACAGTCCCAACTATGTTTTATGACTTTTTCATAGAAATCAGCATTTACTTCTGATTTTTGGCAAAACCAGCCCATAGTGAACAATTGGTTTGCTTAACAACCACAGCAAAAAAAGGTTGTAAAAAGAGATGGATCATGTCAGTGGTCCACTCTGCAAATGTCACGATTTATGACCATAACGTCCTAAGTCATTATATCCAGGGCTTTTTTTCCTCACAGAACGCCCAAAACGGAGTTCCTGCACCTTTTTTGGATGGAACCTTGTAGGGTAGGCAAGGCGGGTTGTATGACATGTGTGAGTTCCCGCACCTTTTTTTTTTTTATATAGAAAAAAAGCACTGATTATATCCATTACAGTCATAAGCCGAGGACATGTGTTCTTTCTTCTTCTCCATCCCTTCCCCTGGAAATCAGAGCAATGCTGAAAAGGAAGAGCTGGATTCTGACCTCCCAGGGTTTAGAGTTTCTAATGTGCATTTCACACTTTTGAGAATAATACATACACCCCTGCTTGAGGAGGAGGCTGGACTAGAAGACCTCCAAGATCCCTTCTATTCTATTCTATTCTATTCTATTCTATTCTATTCTATTCTATTCTAATTCTATTCTATTCCTATATCAGGAGGGTTTAACACTTGGAGGGAGGGAGGGATAGATGGCAGAGAGTGACAAGGAAGGAAGGAAGGAAGGAAGGAAGGAAGGAAGGAAGGAAGGAAGGAGGGATAGATGACTGAGAGAGATGAGGAGGGAGGGAAGGATTGAGGGAGAGAGAGGGCTGTAGTATAACTCAGTGCTGAAGTCCAAGCTAGCCACTAGCATTTTAAGCTAGAATACCCTGCAAAGCCAAGCCATTTTCATAGTATATTGTGCAACTGCATTTTGCTAAACTGGATTTAGTATATTGAATAGAATAACAGAGTTAGAAGGGATCTTGTAGGTCATCTAGTTCAACCCCCCGCCCCCCCCCGCCCAAGCAGGAGACCCTACATATTGTATTAATCCAACCGATGTATCACGGGAACTCGGAAAACTGACTTATTTCAGCACCAGGGGCACACAGTCAAGACCTTTAAATGACCCTCCCTGTTGAATTGGAAGATAGAGGGGAGGGAGGAACGAAGCGGGCAACTATGTTTCTTTTACAAATTCAGAACGAGCCGCTCGCAACCCCTGTTCCAGAGTCCGAATCTCCGAACACGCGTATCTCGTTGCACGTGTGAATTCAGCGCTTGGCCAGTTCCTCCCGCTCAGCGGTTCGAGAAACGCCAGCCGCTGCGGAGCTCGGGTGAAGAAGTCCAGCCGAGCGCGGAGGGCGGGCGCCGGGGAGGAGCCACCCAGCTCCGAAGTGATTGGAAAGATCCGGCAGGAACTCCGCGGCCGGGAGAAGAAGTAGGAGAAGGAGCGGCCGAGGTCGCGGGGAGTACCGTCGGCAAACAGACCGCCCAGGTAAGAGCCAGAAGCGGCAGGTCGAGCTCGGATGGGGTAGAAAGCAGGTGGGTCGTGATCAAGCTTCCCACTCGCGTCCGCGTCTTCCCCCTTTGCAAGGCTAGTCTCAAGCTATGGATGGTGCGTTTCCCCGCTGATTGCTTTCTATTCTGACGCGCTTTTCTTCTCTCCCCTCCCCAAGGCACAACAACCCGGTAAGGTAGGCTGGGCTCAGAAAGAAGGCAAAAAATTTTCC
>NW_015388472.1:0-2418 GCF_001527695.2 Protobothrops mucrosquamatus
CCTTGGGGTGTAATCCATCTGGTCCTGGTGATTTGAACTCGTCTAGGCTGGACAGGTGCTCACTTATCATTTTCTTGCCTATCTTAACTTGTGTTTCTATACTGTTTTTTATGGCACTATTTTTGATAGGTTGGTCTGTTTTTTCCCTTTGTGTAAAGACAGATGCAAAAAACGAATTAAATAGTTCTGCTTTCTCCCTGTTGCTAGTCACCTTCTTACCACTTTCCCCCACTAATGGACCAGTGGGGGTGCAGATTGAGAAGGCTTTGTATCTGCCTTTAATTGATCGGATCTTTAGCACACTTGAGAAAATGTAGGCATAAGAAACAAAAATTATTCCACAGCAAAGTTAGTTCAATGCTGTCACAAAAATCAATATTTGGCTTGGTCTTGTATCACTGCAAGTAATCTTCTGTAACTGAGGAACCTCAAAGTAAAATTGCTCAATCCTGTGTGACCTGCAAAATTTCCATTGAAATATGACTACAGTTTGTAGCAATGCATGCATCATACAAGTGAGCCAGGAAGCAGCTGCCATTTGCATACAAACATCCCAGTTCAGGATTAGACTGTATCACAGGGGATGGCAGATGGCCACACAGTGATCATAAGCCATAATGGTGAGCAAGGCAACACAATCAGCGAAGGTGATAACTTTGTTATCTGTTAAGGAAGTGACAATGGATTTGGGGATGGTGGTTGAGATGAAGCAAATATCTGAAAGTGACAGGTTGACTAAAAAGAAATACATTGGAGTGTGAAGGGAGCAGTTCAGGGCCACAGTGATAACCAGGAGGACATTCCCCATTATGGCAATCAATCAATCAATGAGAATAGAGCTGGAAGGGACCTAGGAGGTCTTCTAGTCCAACCCCCTGCTCAAGCAGGAGACCTATACCATTTCAGACAGGTGGCTGTCCAGTCTTTTCTTAAAAACCTCCAGCGATGAAGCACCCACAACTTCTGAAGGCAAGCTGTTCCAGTGGTTAATTGTCCTCACTGTTAGGAAGTTTCTCCTTAATTCCAGGTTGCTTCTCTCCTTGATTAGTTTCCATCCATTGTTTCTTGTCTTGCCTTCTGGTGCTTTGGAAAATAAGTTGCCCCCCTCTTCTTTGTGGCAGCCCCTCAAATACTGGAATACTGCTATCATGTCACCCCTAGTCCTTCTTTTCTCTAGACTGGCCATACCCAATTCCTGCAACCATTCTTTGTATGTTTTAGTCTCCAGGCCTTTAAGTTGTTCTCTGTACTTTTTCCAAAGTCTCAACAACTTTTTTTTTAATGTGGATGCAGTATTCCAGGTGTGGTTTTACTAAGGTTTTATAAAGCAATACTAATACTTCATGTGATTTTGATTCTATGCCTCTGTTTATACAACCAAGGATTGTATTAGCTTTTGGAGCTGCTGCAGTACACTGCTGGCTCATATTTAAGCGATCGTCCACTAGGACTCCAAGGTCCCTCTAACAGTTACTGTTTTTGAGCCAGGTTTCACCTAATCTGTACTTGTACCTTTGGTTTTTCCTGCCTAAGTGTAAAACATTGCTTTTCTCCACATTAAATTTCACGATGTTGGATAGGGCCTATTGTTCACATCTGTCAAGATCTTTTTGGATCCTGACCTTGTCTTCTGGGGTGTTGGTTATTCCTGCCAGTTTAGTGTCGTCTGCAAATTTGAAGAGTTCCCCTTCTATTCCCTCATCTAAGTCATTTATGAAGATATTGAAGAGTACTGGGCTTAAGATGGAACATTGTGGTACCCCACTGCTTCCTTCCTTCCATTTAGATGTACTAGTACTACCATTAAGGAATACTTGTTGAGTATGGTTTGTCAGCCAGTTACAAATCCATCTGGTGGTGGTGCTGTCTAGCCCACATTTTTCTAGCTTACCAAGAAGTAGGTTTTGGTTGAATGCCTTACTGAAATCTAAGTATACTATGTCCACAGCATTTTGCTGGTCTACTAATTTAGTCACTTTGTCAAAGAATGAAATAAGATTGGTTTGGCATAATTTGTTTTTAACAAACCCATGCTGACTTCTAGTTATTACTTTATTTGTTAGTAGATGTTCGCAGATCTGTTTGTTTTTTCCTTTCCCAGTATCTTTCCAGGTATTGATGTTGGGCTGATTGGTCTGTAGTTTCCTGGGTCTGGTTTTTTTTTCCTGTTTTGAAGAAGGGTACAACATCAGCTCTTTTCCAATTCTCAGGTAGTTCCCTGATAATAATAATAATAATAATAATAATAATAATAATAATAATAATAATAATAATAATAATAATAATAATAATAATAAAGTTGGAAGGGACCTTGGAGGTCATCGAGTCCAACCCCCTGCTCAGGCAGGAACCCTACACCATTTCAGACAAATGGCTGTCCAGTCTCTTCTTAAAAACTTCCAGTGTTGGAGCATTCAC
>NW_015388472.1:2828-10592 GCF_001527695.2 Protobothrops mucrosquamatus
CCTCTCACAGTTACTACTATTGAGCAAGGTACCCCCTATACTATACCTGTACATTTGGTTTTTCTTGCCTAAATGTAGAACCTTACTTTTTTCACCATTGAATTTCATTTTGTTAGATAGCGCCCAGTGTTCAAGTCTGTCCAGGTCCTCCTGTATCTTAAGCCTGTCTTCTGGAGTGTTGGCTATTCCTGCCAGCTTAGTGTCATCCACAAATTTGATGAGTTCCCCATCTATCCCCTCGTCCAAATCATTGATGAAGATGTTGAAGAGCACTGGGCCTAGAACAGAGCCCTGGGGCACCCCACTACACACTTCCCTCCATGTAGATGCGGTTCCATTGAGGACCACACGCTGAGTACGGCCAGTCAGCCAGCTACAAATCCATCTGGTGGTGATGCTGTCTAACCCACATTTTTCTATCTTATCGAGTAGTAGGTTGTGATCTACTTTATCAATGGTTCTGAGATAACATCTTCTACCTCCTTCAAACCTCTGGGATGTGATCCATGAGGTCCTGGTGATTTATATCCATCAAGATCAGACAGGTTTCTCTTACCATTTTCTTGTTTATTCTAATTTTTATTTCTAGTCTGTCTTTTATGGTTATGTTTTTGGTACGTTGGGCTATAGTTTCTTTTTGCATGAAAACTGATGCAAAGAATAAGTTAAGCACCTCTGCTTTATCTCTACTCCCTGTTACTACCTTGCCATCTTCTCTCTTTAGTGCACCAACTGTTTCCTTGACTTTTTTCTTGTTATTTATATGTTGAAAGAAACTTCTTTTATTAACTTTGACTTTTGTTGTAAGATTGTGTTCATTCTGAGCCTTTGCTTTCCTCTAATTCATCTTTGCAGATTCGGGCTATTTGCTGATATTCTGCCTTAGTTATGTGTCCCTCTTTCCATTTTTTGTACTTGTCCTTTTTGTCTTTCAGTTTAATAGAGAGATCTTTGTGCAACCATGCTGGTTTCTTCTTGGATTTCTTGTTTTTCTTTTTCAGCGGTATTGTGCTGGTCTGGGCTCTTATAATCATAGTTTTCAAAGTTTCTGATGTTTCTTGAGTTGTTTTCCCCTTTAGGATTTTCATCCATGGAATTTTTCTTAGGCTCTCTCTGAGTTTGTTAAAATCAGCTCTTTTAAAGTTTAAGATACTGGTTGGATTATGTTCTTTTGCTTGTGCTTGCATTATACTGAATTGCAATATGACATGGTCACTCTCGCCCAAAGTTCCAACAACTTCAACTCCCTCTATCACTTCTTCTCTATCAGTAAGAATTAGGTCCAGTATAGCTTTTCCTCTAGTTCCCTCCTCTACCTTTTGGACATCAAAGTTGTCAGCTAAGTTGGTTAGGAATCTGTTTGATCTCCCACTTGCTGCAGAGTTTGTCTCCCAGTTGACATCAGGGTAGTAATGTGTCCCATTTCTACTGTGGTATGTTTCCTACATACATTTTTTAATTGATTAGCAAAAAGTTCATCTATTTCTTCTGCTTGGTTGGGTGGGCTATAGTATACACCTATAACAATGTCATTCTTTCCCCCCCTTTATTAGTGACCCATATGCATTCTAGGAGGTTTTCATCTTAGGTTTTGTGTATTTCTGTAGAGATGTAATGATCTTTTATATATAATGCAACTCCACCTGCTCTTTTGTTGGGTCTGTTTCTTTTGAATAGTTTGTATCCTTTCATCCGTACATTCCAGTCATGAGTTTCATCCCACTAAGTTTTGGTAATGGCAAATATATCCTAGCTGCCTTCATGTACTAGTACTTCAAGGTCACCCTGTTTGTTCTCTAAACTTTGAATGTTAATCAGTGGTGGGATTCAAATATGTGAACAACCGGTTCTCTGTGTGGATGCCACTTCCAGAAGTCCATTTTGGGCCTGGGCAACAAAAAATTAGCTACTGGTTCTGCCAAACTGGTGCGAACTGGCTGAATCCCACCACTGGTGTTAATGTATAGGCATTTGAGTCCTTTATGTTACTTATATCTCTTACTTTGTAACTGGGATTTCCACCCTTTCCATCACTCTCTACTTCATTATGTTTTTCTTTTTTTCTTTCTTCTTTCTCTTTACCTCCTACCTCCTTATATGATTGGTTATCTAGTGGTTTTTGTTTGGAATTAGGTTCTAAAGGTTGTGAAAATTGGTCCCCCTCCCCCCTCAATTTTAGTTTAAAGCCCTCCTGATAAGATGAGCCAGTTGTTTTCCAAATATATTTTTTCCAGTTCTTGTGAGGTGCAGTCCATCCCTTGCCAGTAGCCCTTCATATAGGTAATGCAGACCATGGTCTAGAAAACCGAAGTACTCTTGACGACACCAGATTTTAAGCCAGTGGTTCATTTCTAAAATCCTTTGCTCCCTCATTCAATGTTGACCTGTTGTTGGAAGTACAGATGAAAAAAATCACTTGTGTTCCTAATTCTTTAACTTTCTTCCCTGGCTGTTCGTAATCTCTTGTTATTGTTTTCAGATTCATTGTTGTGTCATTGGTCCCCACATGTAGGAGAAGAAAGGGGTAGTAATCCATGGGGTTGATTATTTTACTAAGGTTCTCAGTTGCACCTTTGATTTTTGCTCCAGGGAGACAACATGCCTGCCTAGACTGACTGTCCGGTCTGCAGACTATAGTTTCTGTCCCCCTAAGAATTGAATCTCCTATCACCAATATTTACCATTTTTTCCCTAGGGAAGTCTGGGATACTTTTCTTCCTGTCACAGGAATGCTGGGTTGTGCCTCTTTTTAAGAAACTATTGATGACTGCTGTTTTATAGGTGTCAGCAGATTTTCTTCCAGGGGGAGGCTATAAAAGCGATTGTTCAGTTCCAGAGGGGCTTCATTGGAGTGGGCTAGGGTAGATAGTAGGGACTTTGCTCTTGGTTGTTGTTTTGTTTTAAAGTGACATGTTCCCATTGGTGTTTCTCTTTAGGTTCATAGATAGGGTCAGTTTTTACAAAAGCAGTTTGTTCCCTATTGTGTTCAATTTGGGTGTATCAGTTTTCTTCTTTAGGTTCATATATGGGCTCATTTTTTAAGAAGCTGTTTGCACCATATTGTGTTTAATTTTGGTGTAGTCTTCCTGCTTAGGTTGGGGTTTCTCGCTTTGCTCATTGAGTTTCAGAGTGGCTAGAGTTGCCTCTAGACCCTTTATTTTTCTGCTAGTATTTCATATTATTTACATTTGATACATACATATTTTGGGTCTTCTGTGGGCATAAACTCAAACACATGACATATTTTGCAAGTCACTATAATGACAGTCTCTATTTCCATGACATTTTTTCTTTGCTTGTTTGTTAAAAAAATAAAAATTTCTAAAAATTAAATATTTTCCCTGTTGTGAAGTATCAGTTTACAATAGTTTACAAAAGTTCTTGGCCCTTTATTCTCTGTCTTGAAAAACTCATCACTATCTTCCCTGTTTTGAAGTGTCGGTCTCTTTTTCCGTGATTTTTTCCCCCTGTTAGTTCATAAAGAATTTAAAAATCTCTAAAGAATTAAATAAATAGACTTTTTTAATTGAAAAAAGAAATTTAAAAATTGAGATTTTTAAAAAAAGAATTGAAAAAAGAATTTAAAAAAATGTAAAAAAAAGATTTTCAAATTGAAAAAGATTTAAACATTGAAAAAAGAAGTTTAAAAATTGAAAAAAGAATTAAAAATTGGAAAAAGAAATTAAAAACTGAAAAAAAGAAATTTGAAAATTTGAAAAATATTTTTAAAAATTTCAGAGATTTTAAACATTTAAAAATTTACAAAAGTTCTTGACCCTTTATGTTGGAAATCTCAGGCTGTTTTCTAGGAGATGCTTTGCTCTTAACCGTCTAACTCCCTGCCTTGAATGTTTATCCCTTTCCTCCTTGTGCACAAGTGATTTGTATTAATCATTTTCCTCTCTGCCTTCTTGCCCTTCAGTTGCCTGGCCACTGCCAGGTTTTTCAGATACAGTGTGCTGATCTGGTCTCGCTGCTCTGCTTAGCCACTGCTCAGCTGGTCTGCCATGCTGCTCTCAGCCCCTGCTGTGGGCACTCCAGCCCGCTATCATACTTAACTCTGCACCGCTGCTATTTAGCTGGTCCGCCGTGCTGCTCTCAGCTGCTGCTGGTCCGACATGCTGTTTTCAGTCACTGCTCTGGATGCTCCACTCCTCTGCCACTTAGCTCTGCACCGCTGCTGTTCAGCTGGTCCTCTCTGCTGCTCACAGCCACTGGTCCGCTGCCATCTAGCTCCATTTCGCTTCTACTCAATGGCCTCCATTTGCACCGCACCACCTCCACTCAGCTGCCAAGTTGGATCACTGGGCCACCTCTCCAACTCTTGGCTGGGCTGCCCAGCTGTCTCTCCATGTCTCAGCTGGGTTGCCGGGCCTCCTCTCAGCTGGGACACTGGGTCAGCTGAAAATTTCTATTCTTAAATGTTAGTCTTCTAGAAGAATAGAGTAACAGAGTTGAAGGGACCTATATTATTTTGGACAAATGGCTGTCCAATCTGGTAAGGCCACACTTGGAATACTACATCCACTTTTGGTCACCACGATGTAAAAAAGAAGTTGAGACTCTAGAAAGAGTACAGAGAAGAGCAACAAAGATGATTAGGGCAGGGCTTTTCAACCGGTGGTATGCGTACCACTTGTACTTTGCCACATAGCAGGTGGTACGCGATTGCTAGCCAGCTGATTGACTCCAGCTGATTGGCACTTCCAGAAGCAGCTCGGAGCTGGAGGTGAACTGAAGAAAAAGGAGGGGGGGGAGAGGAGAGGCTATAAAAGAACGTGGTTTGGGTGGGGGAAGGGGAAAAAAGACAACAGGAAAGGTTTAATCCCTTTAAACAAATGTAATTAGTTTTATCCCCTTTAATTGAGTCTGTCTGTGGCTTTTAGAAAGTTTTCTTTGAAGGTAAACTGGCTTAATTTAAAGCTAAAGCTTTTCGCAATTGCCGGAGCCTTTCAGTCTAGAATTGCAACATTGTGACATGTGACACGCCTGAGGCAGCTTAAAGAGAAAAAAAACGGAGTTTGTGTTTCTTTATTTTCTTTCTTTGCACTTGATTCCTGTGTCTTTAAGGGTACAGGGAAGGGATTGGAGGTGCATTCTTACTACACTGTGGAAGAGCTCAGAAGGGCCAACCAGCTAACTCAGGAGTCTACAAACTTAGCAACTTTAAGACCTGTGGACTTCAACTCCCAGAATTCCTCAACCAGCCATGAGGGCTGAGGAATTCTGGGAGTTGAAGTCCACAAGTCTTAAAAGTGCCAAGTTTGAAGACCCCTGAACTAGCTGGTANTTAAGACCTGTGGACTTCAACTCCCAGAATTCCTCAACCAGCCATGAGGGCTGAGGAATTCTGGGAGTTGAAGTCCACAAGTCTTAAAAGTGCCAAGTTTGAAGACCCCTGAACTAGCTGGTAGTGGTGCATATTAATAAACATGGATAAATTCATCATACATTTGTCAGTGCAAAAGGAAAGTGATTCAGCAAAGGAATAGCCACTGAAGAAATTAAAACTGGTACTTTTTTTCTACAGTTTGTAATATTTTATTAGATTATAGAATAAAATACAAAAATACAAAAGCAAATAGTAGGACACAGTGGGGAAGAAAAAGGGGGGAAAAGTGACGGGGAGAAGGGAAAAAGAACATACTTCCTCTGTTGCAGTAGAAGGAAGCATTAACACTGAACCTCAACTTTTTACTTTTTCATAATATTGTAAAATAGCAATTTCTATAACAACAAATGAATCTAATCAGTAAAACCCAAAATCCCCCCCCTTTTTTTTAGTCATCAAGTTTTTGACACATTGCTAAGCACTGGTGGTACTCAAATATTGTCATGTCCTAAAAGTGGTACAATCTGTGAAATGGTTGAAAAGCCCTGGATTAGGGGACTGGAGGCTAAAACATATAAGGAACTGTTGCTGGAATTGGGTATGTCTAGTTTAATGAAGAGAAGGACGAGTGGGGACATGATATCAGTGTTCCAATATCTCAGGGGCTTCCACATAGAGGAGGGAATCAAGCTATTCTCCAAAGCGCCTGAAGGCAGGACAAGAAGCAACAGATGGAAACTAATCAAGGAGAGAAGCAACCTGGAAATAAGGAGAACGTTCCTGACAGTTAGAACAATTAACCAGTGGAACAACCTGCCTCCAGAAGCGGTGAATGCTCCAACACTGGTGTCATGGTTCCGACTAATGAAACACTTCAAAGAACTTCCAGGCATTGTTTACCCTAAAAAGTCTTTATTCATGTAACAACGTGTCGGCACGGCATGGATGGATGGCAAGATCTAAATTCCCCTCCCACATAATATTCACAGCCTATTCCCCTCCTCTTATTTACAGTCATAAATCACGTTCTCCAATCAGTTTGAAGGACAAAGGTTCTCTTCCGTTTTGCAGCCCGCCAATTCCTTATCTCACTAATCCCCCCCACACATTCTTTCTCCTCCCCTCCCAGCATCATTTAAGTTAACTCTAAAAATACCACACAGCTCTGCATATTTTGTCAGAGCAAGAACATCCAATGTTAGCAGCGTTGACATCCAGCCCCCCTTACAAAAAGGATAGGTCCTGTATGTAAACAAAAGCATATGTCAGGGATTATCTCTTGGTTTGTTGGGGTTTTTCTCATGAAACTTTTTGATGAGTTGGTCAGCCTTCACATTGCTAGATTTCACCCAAGTAGCTTTGGACAGCGAGTACCCCTTCCATTGTACTAGTTACTGCAATTTCCCTTAAAAAATTCTAGAGTCAAGAATACGTTTCACTTCATAGTGAGTCTGACACGCCACTACGAGGGGCCCGAGTTTTAACGAGCTGCAATGGAAGACAGGGTGAATCCTCCCTAAAAGCCTAGGGAGTTTCAATTCTACTGTGACGGGGGGAAAGGCCCCAAGAATTTTGGTCCCAATTTCTTGCTGGGCAATTTGAGGCGTAAATATTTAGTTGACAGATAAACCTTTTCCCCAACTTTGAATGTTCTTTAGGGAGCCCTCTTTTTATAGGTCTCGGAAGACTTTTTTTAACGCAGATTTCGTGTTTCTCCAAACTTCTTCCCACCCCATCACCCATTGGTCAAGTGTCTGGGAAGCGGAGGGCACCTGAGGGTATTCAGGTATTGGGCTGAACTCTTTTCCTGTGGCTACTCTGAAAGGCGTGTAGCCGGTACTGCTGTGAACAGAATTATTGTAAGCCACCTTGGCGAAAGGGAGGAGGTCAGTCCAGTTTGTCTGTTGGTAGGAAACGTAGCATCTGAGATATTGCTCCACCATTTTGTTAACGGATTCTGCAGCCCCATTGGTAGCTGGATGAAAAGCAGATGATAAGCCTTGAGATGATCCAATTAATTTAAGAAAACTCCTCCAAAGGTTCGCTGTGAACTGCACCCCTCTGTCCGAAATTATTCCCTTAGGGGCGCCATGCAGCCAGTAGATATGTTTCAGGAACAATTTAGTCAGTCATTGGGCAGATGGGTGTCCTTTGCAGGCGATGAAATGAGACTGCTTCGAGAACAGGTCTATCACAGTCCAGATGACAGTATTTCCCCTACTTTCAGGTAGGTCTTGTCAACGCTGCAAATACTGTATATTCTTGCTTTGACAATATGCAGAACTGTCTGGTATTTTTATAGTTAAATCAGGCAACAGTGAAAGGGGAGGAGAATAAGGAAAGCCCGGGAAAAAGAAACCGGAAGTAAATCACATCTTCCAAGTTAATTGGAAGATGTGAACCATGACCCCAAAATAGGGGCGGGAAAAATG
>NW_015388472.1:12131-15397 GCF_001527695.2 Protobothrops mucrosquamatus
GGAGAATAAGGAAAGCCCGGGAAAAAGAAACCGGAAGTAAATCACATCTTCCAAGTTAATTGGAAGATGTGAACCATGACCCCAAAATAGGGGCGGGAAAAATGCCTGGAATGTATGTGCAACGGAAAAGAATCTCAGATCTAAGCATTTCCACCATGCCGTACTGACATCTCTGTAACCTTAATAAATGCTTTTAGGATAAAAATATGCCTGAAAGTCCTTTTAAGTGTTTCGTTAATCAGACACATGACATCATGCTTAGATCTGAGATTCGTACCAACCGCTCAGTATTTTGTATTGAGGGTCCCATGAGCCAGTGGCGACCACCGCAGCGTTTTTCATCCGCAGGCTGGGTGTTGTGACCGGTGTCTGGAGTGGCAGCCCTTTCTGGAGAAGGTGGAGGGACACTGGCCACTGCTGCCCTGCTTGCTTCTGACTTGGTGGTGGGTCTACCAGCCCCTTTCTCTCCCTCTGGTGCTCCGAGACTCTGGTTTATTTGTGCAGATTAATGGAATGATGGTGCGGAAAGGGCAGAGCGATCCTGCCGGGCTCAGCAGGGACACCCGATCGGCATAGCCCACTGCAGCCCAGAACTCCTGAGCTCAAGCGACCCGCCAGCCTCAGCCTCCGGAGTAGCTGGATTACAGGCTCGCGCCACCATAGCTATTTCGGCTCATGGTTGAGAGGGGTCAGCCACTGGTTGCAGTAGCCCAGGGGGTTTCCCTGGAATTCTTTTCATTGTGGCACATATAGTACAACTCCTGACATAGTTTTCCACATCTCATTTTAGCCCTGGCCACCAGAATTGCCGGCGGGTGAGGTGTAGAGTTTTTAAATATCCAAAGTGCCCAGCCTGTTTTATGTCATGGCTGTGTTTGAGAGCATTAAGATGGAGGGCTTCAGGCAGATACAGTTTTCCACCCTTGTAAGCCAAACCATCCCTGCATGTTAGGGAGGTTTGATTATCTTTGAACCATTGATCGGTGAGGAGCTCTTGTTTTATCTTCTTTACCCCAGGGTCATCAGGATTAGGGACCCTGCGAGGCATAAGTTGAGCAGCAGTTTGTGGATTGGAGATAATTGCCTCATTAACCTCCTCACGTT
The DNA here is from genome assembly GCF_001527695.2 of Protobothrops mucrosquamatus. Classification (NCBI taxonomy): domain Eukaryota; kingdom Metazoa; phylum Chordata; class Lepidosauria; order Squamata; family Viperidae; genus Protobothrops; species Protobothrops mucrosquamatus. The sequence continues at coordinate 13,236 of NW_015388472.1, forward strand.
CGCTTTTGTACTGGGGTAATCGGGATAGTGCATCAGCTAGGACGTTTTTTCCTCCCGGTATGTACTTTAGAGTGAAGATGAAGGGGTTAAAGTACTGTGCCCACCACACTTGCTTTGGGGACAATTTGCGGGGAGTTTTCAGTGCTTCTAGATTTTTGTGATCTGTCCATACTTCAAATGGCACCTTGCTCCCTTCTAGAAAGTGTCGCCAGTTTAACAGTCCCCACCTAATAGCGAAGGCCTCCTTCTCCCAGATTGCCCATCTTCTCTCGCTTTCAGTAAATTTTTTAGAGGTGTAGGCGCAGGGTTGTAGAACTCCACTTTTGTTCTTTTGCAGTAATAGAGCTCCGACTGCCACATCGCTGGCGTCAGCTTGGATTACAAAGGGTTCCCCTGGGCAGGGGTGCTTTAGGACCGGTTCAGCAGCAAATAGTCTTTTTAAATTCTCAAAAGCTGTTTGACAGCTCATAGTCCATGTAAGTGGCTGGCCCAGTCACGGTTCTCCTCCTCCTTTGCCTGTTTTGAGTAGTTCTGTAAGGGGTAGGGCAATCTCGGCAAAAGAGGGGATGAATTGACGATAGAAGTGGGCAAAACCCAAAAATTTCTGAAGCTGTTTGTGAGTCTTTGGGGGTTGCCACTCAATTATAGTTCTCACTTTGGCTGGATCCATTTTAATGCCCTCATTAGAAATTCTGTAGCCAAGATAATCTAATCGGGTCTGGTGAAATTCACATTTTGACAATTTGGCATAAAGCTTGGCATTCAATAGTTTCTTTAACACTTCTCTCACCAGCTTTATGTGATCAGTCATATTCATGCTGTATATCAGGATAGCATCAAGATACACCAGAACTCCTTTGTACAAGTGATCATGTAGGACGTCATTAATCAACTACATGAATACGGCTGGGGGCCCCTGTAGTCCAAATGGCATGACTTTGTATTGATAGCTCCCCATGGGGCAGTTGAAGGCAGTTTTCCACTTGTCTCCCTCCTTTATTCTCACCCAGTAATATGCCTCTCTCAGGTCTAATTTAGTGAAGATGCTCCCCTTAGCCAGGTGGGTTAGTAAGTCCTTCAGGAGGGGGAGGGGGTATTTATTTTCCAAACTCACCGCGTTCACACCTTTGTAATCCACGCAAAGACGAAGAGAACCATCTTTTTTTTCTTTGAATAACACAGGGGCTCCCACGGTAGATTTGGCCAGTTCAGTGAACCCCCTCGCTAGGTTTTTGTTCACGTATCACTGCATCTCCTCCATTTCGAGGGGGGACATAGCGTACATTCTCGGTCGTGGGAGTTTGGCTCCTGGCACCAGTTTGATAGAGCAGTCATTGGGTCTGTGAGGGGGAGGGCATCGCGTTCTTTTTCACTAAATGCCTCCGCTAGGTCCCGGTATTCGCTGGGGATGAGTGGTTCGCCTGGTGGTGGTGAGGCAGCCATGTGCGCTCGCTCATTACGTGGCCTAAAGTGTCCCGCAATGTCGGTTGAATCAGTGGGGGGTTTAGGCCTTATAGGTCAGGGATTTTCAACCTTTTCACAGATTGTACCACTTTTAGGACATGACAATATTTGAGTACCACCAGTGCTTAGCAATGTGTCAAAAACTTGTTGACTAAAAAAAGGGGGGGGGATTTTGGGTTTTACTGATTAGATTCATTTGTTGTTATAGAAATGGCTATTTTACAATATTATGAAAAAGTAAAAAGTTGAGGTTCAGTGTTAATGCTTCTACTGCAACAGAGGAAGTATGTTCTTTTTCCCTTCTCCCCGTCACTTTTCCCCCCTTTTTCTTCCCCACTGTGTCCTACTATTTGCTTTTGTATTTTTGTATTTTATTCTATAATCTAATAAAATATTACAAACTGTAGAAAAAAAGAAAAAAAAGTACCAGTTTTAATTTCTTCGGTGGCTGTTCCTTTGCTGAATCACTTTCCTTTTGCACTGACAAATGTATGATGACTTTATCCATGTTTATTAATATGCACCACTACCAGCTAGTTCAGGGGTCTTCAAACTTGGCACTTTTAAGACTTGTGGACTTCAACTCCCAGAATTCCTCAGCCCTCATGGCTGGTTGAGGAATTCTGGGAGTTGAAGTCCACAGGTCTTAAAGTTGCTAAGTTTGTAGACTCCTGAGTTAGCTGGTTGGCCCTTCTGAG
>NW_015388472.1:17880-25448 GCF_001527695.2 Protobothrops mucrosquamatus
CTCCCCCTCCCCCTCCTGTGCAGCTGACTCTGCCTCCTCCCAAGGCTGCTGCTTTTTTTCTCTCTCCCTCTCCTACCCAAACTGCCTCCTTTTATAGGCTCTTCTGTCTTCGCCCCCCCTCCTCCTTTCTCATGGGGGAGGGTGAGCCAGAAGTGAGCCTGGGGCCTTTGCAGCTCCAGAGGCCTCTCTCACTGCAAGTCCTTGCCTGTGCTGGCTCTTTCCCTCCCCCACTGCACTTGGCTAGGCAGGGCTGCGTATCACCTGCCACTCATTAATGTACCACAAGTGGTACGCATACCACCGGTTGAAAAGCCGTGGTCTAATCCCTCAATGAAGTGATGGATTAGGGATTGCGCAGGCCACCCCTCTATTCGACCTGCTATCTTGCGAAACTCTCGCACGTACTCCAGGGCAGGCCTGCCGGCTTGTTTTATTTTGTGGATTTGTTCTCTTGCCTTGAGGCCAATGGATGGATCCTCAAATCTTTCTCTCAGCCCTAGGAGGAAGAGGTGGGGGTCCTCCAATTCTAGGGCTTGCTCATTATATAAATTGTTCAGCCATTCGGATGCTTCTCCCTCTAGGCTGGACGCAATCACATCGACCATGGCGCCTGGGTCTGGGTAGAGATAGGCCCAGCTGTTCAAATGAGAGCGCACTTGATTGAGGAAGAAAATCAGCTTTTCTGGGTCCCCATCGAAGGTTGCTCTGAAAGATGGAGCCCCCCACTGTGGCTGTTGCACCCCCAGTTGCTGCTGCATGCCCAGGGGTTGCACGTTCAGGGACTGTGTCCATGTTTCCTGCTGCTGTAGGCCCTTCAGTGGCTGCTGCATGTTCGGGGGCGGTGACCAATCTTTTTGCTATGGTCGTCCTCCCACCAGCTGCTGATCTCTTGGCTTCTGCACCACCCCAAGTTGTTGCAAGGCCTCTATTAGCTGTGGCAAGCTTAGAGGCTGCTGACCATCCACCTGCGGGGGATGCCAAACTCTCCATTGCTGCAGAGGCCTCAGACTGGGATTCCCTCTCTCTTCAGGGCTGGAGTCCCTGGCAGGGGAAGACAGGGTCTGGAAGGCTGTCTGATCTGCAATGGAGGGGCTGTAGGCTCCTTTCTGCAGGAGTTGATTTTATTTATTTATTTATTTATTTAATTTAATTTATATGCCGCCCTTCTCCCAGCGGGACTCAGGGCGGCGCACAACATATTTAAAACAAAAGCATAAATACAATCCCCCCCTGTAAAACCGAATTAAACCAAATTTCTGCCTCTCACCTCTAGCTTTTCAAATTTTTCCAGTGACTCACCCGAACCTTCAGTGTCAGACGATGTGATAGCTCTCCACCGGTCTGCTTTTGCCTTTGAGGGTGGCCAGGCAGTCTCAAAGCATCTGGAGTCTCTGCTGGGCTGAGCCCGGGCTGACGGCCAGATCAGCTCTCCTAGCTGCATGAGTTTTTTCTCCAGCTGGGAATTCTGCCAAAGCTCTTTCTCCCCCAGCATCTTGGCTGTCGCTCCCCCCCCCCCGGGGTAGCAGCTGATGCCAGGCTGTTTGCTTCAGGCAATTTCCCTTTCTCCATTTTTGAAATCTTCTCCTGAATCTTTGCCAGCTTCTCTCAAACCTAGAGACAGCGGCTGGAGTTCAGGACTCTAGATGTTTTGAAAAGTTTGTAGATCTTGGCATGATGTCATGGTTCCGACTAATGAAACACTTCAAAGAACTTATTTATTTATTTTTATTTATTTATTTATTTATTTATTTAATTTATATGCCGCCCTTCTCCCAGCGGGACTCAGGGCGGCGCACAACATATTTAAAACCAAAGCATATATACAATCCCCCCCTTAAAACCGAATTAAACCAAATTTTAAAGTTGTGTCTTCCAAATTCCTAAAAAACCCAGTATAAAATCCACCCTAGGTCAGGTCCGCTTGNGTCTAGGAGTCGACCTCTGTCCCCCTGCCAATACAGACTGCGTACGGTCGGTGAGGAAGGAGGAGAACCACCGCATAACGGTGCCTCCCACTCCTAACTCACCGAGACGCCGCAGCATGATACTGTGGTCTACAGTATCAAAAGCCGCTGAGAGGTCCAAAAGAACAAGGACAGAGGAATACCCTCTGTCCCGGGCCCTTCCAGGCATTGTTTACCCTAAAAAGTCTTTATTCATGTAACAACGTGTCGGCACGGCATGGATGGATGGCAAGATCTAAATTCCCCTCCCACATAATATTCACAGCCTATTCCCCTCCTCTTATTTACAGTCATAAATCACGTTCTCCAATCAGTTTGAAGGACAAAGGTTCTCTTCCGTTTTGCAGCCCGCCAATTCCTTATCTCACTAATCCCCCCCACACATTCTTTCTCCTCCCCTCCCAGCATCATTTAAGTTAACTCTAAAAATACCACACAGCTCTGCATATTTTGTCAGAGCAAGAACATCCAATGTTAGCAGTGTTGACAACTGGAAGTTTTTAAGAAGAGACTGGACAGCCATTTGTCCGAAATGGTATAAGGCAGGGGTAGGCAACCCAAAACACTCAAAGAGCCACTTGGACCCGTTTCCCAGCGAAAACAAAATGCTGGGAGCCACAAAACCCTTTTGATATCTAAAATGAAGATAACACTGCATATATCCTTTCATACATACATACATACATACATACATACATACACACACAAACATATATATTTATATATACGTTTTTTCAAAATTTGGAATGCTAACAAAGAATTAAGGGAGTACTGAGATAGCTATTTCTAACCTTATTTGGTTATCATCAGTCAGACATACCCTTCCGAGATTCGAACCTGGGCTGTCTGCATGTTAAGCAGAAGCATTAGTCCATTATGCCACAGGCTCTTTCTCACTTTGTTAGCTACAAGAGACAGGGGAAGAGACAGGGGAAGAGAAAAGCACTCATTTATATATACATATATATATATATACATGTATACATATACATATACACATATACACATACATATATATATACATACACACACACATAAGGTAAAAAAGGATATATGCAGTGTTATCTTCATTTTAGATGTCAAAAGGGTCTGTCTCTCTTTCCCCTCTCCCTCTCCCTCTCCCTCTCCAAGGCAAGCTGCCCTCCTCGCCATCCTGCACCCCCTCCCCCAAAGAGATTGGCTGGCACAGTTTGTCAATCGCCACTCTTCCTCCTCCTCACACTCTTCCTCCTCCTCATTCCCCCCCCATTCTGGCTTCAGCACAGAGTTTGCACCAGAAGAAGAAGAAACGGGGCGCTTTCCCCCCACCACCACCATTTCTCTTCCTTCTCCCCTCACTTCTTCGGTGCGCGTTTGCTGGGAGCCCACCCAGATTTGAGCATCTTGGATTCCGACTCTTTCTCCCACACTCCATATCCCCACGGATCCTTTCTTCCTCCCCCCACTTCCTTCCCCCACTCCAACACCGGCACTGCCCACCCCTTTTCCCATCCTTCCCGTGAGCCTGCGGGGGCGTGCCTAGCTTGCGATGGGACCAGCATGGAAGGCGATGCCGCTGCCACGAAGAGAGTAGCAGCCCCGGCGCAGCAGCCAGAATGGTGGCTGATCGCCCCCCCTCCCCCGCGCTCCTGTTAAGCTCTCCTCTCCCTGGGCAGGCAGCGAGCTTGCAATCGCGCTCAGAGAGAGAGAGAGAGGCAGAAAGCGAACCCAGCCCGGGACCTCCCCTCTTCCAGCCAGGATCCTGTTGAATAAACCTATAAGGTCCATGCCCAGCAAGACATACTGGGACTCTGGCGAATGACTGGGGTTTCCTCCTCCGCCCTAGCACTTGGGGGCAGCTCCTCTGACCCCCCCATGCCCTGTCTGAGCCCCTCCGCCCGGCCTGATCCGGACCCTGAGGGTGCTCAGCTGGGCAGCACTGGGGACGGCTGGCATAGCGCAGGCGGTACCAGAGCCAGGTGGGACCCCGCAAGAGCGTCCAGCCGGCCTCTCTCCCTCCCAACCTCCATGCCCACCTGGACTGCAGGCGTTTGCGTCGGGCCGGGAAGGTGCGTCTCTCTCGCCAGCCCCGCCCCGCCCCATGTCGTCGTGTGAATGCCGGGCTGGCCAGCGTAAAAGAGGGCCAGGGCCTCCGCTCTCGAGCCATGAGGGGTGGGCGAGTGGGCGGCCGGCGCCGAAGGGGTGGGGAGGGGGTCAGGAGACAGCAGAAGGCGCTGAAAGGCGCCCAGGGCACAGCAGACCGGCCTGAGAGGTGGGGAAGGCGGGCGAGGGAGCCGTCAGCCAACTTGCACTTGAGCCGAGAGCGAGTTCAGCGCCTGGTTTGGCGCCAAGAGAGCCAGGGAAGCGCCGCCGCGTTTGGCCGAGCATGGCCCTGGCGCGAGTGAGGCGGATCTAGCAGCTGCGGTGAGAGGGCGCCATGAACGGCTACAGCTCCCCATACCTGTACATGGGCGGCCCGGTGGCTCAGCCGGCCCGAGCGCCCTTGCAGCGGACGCCCAAGTGCACGCGCTGCTGCAACCACGGTGTGCTCTCACAGCTGAAGAGCCACAAGAGTGGCAGCGCGTCATGGCCATCCAGGTGGGGCTGTGCCACCAGCAGGCCAAGAGCCTGGAGAGCCTTTTGCCCGACACGCTGCACGTCCTGCCTGCTGCTGCCCCCATGCCTTCCTCTGCTACGCCATACGGGCACCCCGGAGCAGCGCTCGCCACCACCACTGCCGCCGAGAGACGGCCTGTCGTGGTACTAGCCCCCCCAGTAGCGCCGTGGCTACATCCCATGGGCAGAGGGCGAGCCTGGGCAGCGTGGAGTTCCGGCTGGGGCGGCGGCCAGCGACGGCATCGTTCCCCGGGCCGCCGAGCCGGCCTTCTGCGCCGCTGGCGTCTTCGGGCCGGAACCGCTGCAACGTCCCGCCGACCAGTAAGCTCTGTCCACTGGCAACGCTGAAGCCTCCCATGCTAGCGGAGGTTTCGGTGGGACGCTCCCTGGGGGGATCCCGGGGCTTCCCTGCGCGGCTCCCCGGCCACGTGCGCCTCGGACTGAGCCAGCCTGGGAAAGGAATTTCCCGGCTGCCCCTCTTCCAGGGGGCAGGGCACCCGGGCGCAGGGCCAATCAGGAGCCCTGCGAGGGGGCATGAGAGAGAGAGAGAGAGAGAGGGAAGGGAAGTGCAAGTGCCTCTCTGTCTCTGTCTCTCTCTCTCTCTCTCTCTCTCTCTCTCTCTCTCTCTCTCTCTCTCTCTGCAAATGGCAGAGCAGGCTCCGGAGCCGCAGGAGGTGGCTCAAAGAGCCGCATGCGGCTCCGGAGCCGCAGGTTGCCGACCCGTGGTATAAGGTTTCCTGCCTGAGCAGGGGGTTGGACTAGATGACCTCCAAGGTTCCTTCCAACTTTACTACTACTACTACTACTACTACTACTACTACTACTACTACTACTACTACTACTATTATCATTATCATTATCATTATCATTATCATTATCATTATTATTATTCCTCTCAAAAACCTCCAGTGGTAGGGCACCCACAACTTCTGAAGTCAAGCAGTTCCACTGGTTAATCGTTTACTCTGTCAGGAAACAACTCTAAACTTACCTGCCCACATGTGGCAGCAGCTGAGAAAGAAAATAGAGCATAGACAATCTGAGCAATGCATTGGTCTGCAATGCAGTATTTATTCGGTTTCATTAAGGGATCATGTCCTGAAATGAGTTGTTCGTAAAATGTATCCATGCCTGGTTGGACTTGGTGCAGTCCATCCAGAAATTTCCAAATGGTTGGATGTTACATTCCCAATTGTGCACGCAGCCATCAGTGAGCAACCTCAGAGTGGTTGTTTTTACAATCCTCTGTGGTCTGTGCTTGGTTGAACAGATTCCACACGGCTGTTGGGAACAAAGGTGGCTATCTTCCTTGTCCCCTCCTTCCTGGACGACCTATATAGTTATCCTCAAACCAATGTAGTATTGGTAGAAGGTCTACTGGCAGATATTCTTCAAGAGCAGCAATGTCATGGTTCCGATAGATGAGACCAGTAGAAATAAGAACTCTGAGGCAATTGCTTTCCTCAAATAACACTTTTAATGGCTACATAATATCAACACGAACAAAGTTGAAACCAAGACTGAAAGTTTCCCCCACAAAAGGTTACAAAGTAAAAGTTAAACTCCCCACCCCTTTGGTGTGTCATTAATCACAATCCCCAGTTAACACCTTTGGTGGGCTCTCTAACGGTAGCTCCAACCCGCCAAATGCTTAGGCTGCTTGACCTTAGTTCCCACAAGAAAGTTATTGTTTTGACTAAACTACAAGAATGCATCTCCCCCCTCCCATTGCTGTGGCAAACAATAAACGAAGAAACATGGCTACATTCAGAACGTTTGAAGGTTTGACACATGGTAGGAATCGAGGCATCCTTCTACTTTTGTGCATAGAGCAATCTTGCTGCCATCACCATATACAAAACCAGAGTTCCAATTTTTTTCCCCCAGTTCTCTTTCCATTAGACCCAGAAGGAAAGTTTCTGGTTTAATCTTAATGTTCACTTTAAGAATTTTCTGCATTAATGTATGAATCCTACTCCAATATTTCTTTGCCTTATCACATGTCCACCATAAATGATAAAAAGTCCCTTCTTTACATTTACATTTCCAACATTCATTTGAAATACCTTTATACATTCTAGATAACTTATCTGGTGTTAAATACCAGTGATACATCATTTTGTAAAAATTTTCTTTTTGGTTATAATTTAATGTGAATTTTAAGCCTTTTATCCACATATTGTTCCATTGTTCAAACATCACATTATACCCAAAATTCCTTGCCCACTGGATCATACAGTGTTTTACATGTTCATTTTCCAAATTCAATTTTAATAATGTTTTATAGACCTTGGCAATTATATGATCATCACTACCACATAGTAGGATTTCCAATTCATTTTTAGCAAACTCAAAACCATGGCCTTTTTTGTCTAGTTTAAATCTTTCCTTCATTTGTTGATATGTAAACCAGTGACAAGAGTGACCTTTTAATTCTAATTCTTCCCTAGAGTTGAGGATGGGGTCTCCAGAATTGAAAGATACTATTTTACCATATGTCCACCAGTTCGGCTTCACCACCATTTCTTTTCTAAAAAAAGCTTCTGGGGGGGGGACACCCATAGGGGCAATTTCATAAAAAAACTTTTTATATTTATTCCAAACTCTTAATATGGCACGTCTAATAAAATGATTATTAAAATCAACATTTACTTTAATTTTATCGTACCATAAATACCCATACCATCCAAACCTTAATTCATGGCCTTCCAAACCAAGCAGCCTCTTTTTTTTTTTTCCAAAGAAATTTTATTATTTTCCATCATAAAAAACAATCATAGCATAAGTAAACACAATAACAAATAAAAAAACCCCACCCCACCCCCCGGACTTCCCAAACCTAATCCCAGGATAATATTCATATAAAAGTAAACAAATACTAATGTCTCTAACTCCACAAAATATCTTAATCTACATGAACAGATAGAAAGAGTAAACAAAATAAGAAAATCTAAAAACCTAAATTATATTCTACCACTCTATGCTTCTTTTGAATATAAACAATCCATC
>NW_015388472.1:29373-33677 GCF_001527695.2 Protobothrops mucrosquamatus
TCGCTTCAGCCCTCTGTTCATTTTCCTCCACCCTTTCTGCCACCCCATCCACATATTCAGCCAAACCTTGAAAAGCAGTTGTCACATTCAAGCGAAAGCCCTCATGTTTCTGTAATAATTCTTGTTGTTGCTGTATTAATTGATCAATCTTATTTTCAATTTTAACATCCATTTTTTGTAACATCTCTGTCATTTGCTTAATACTTTCAGTCATTAAATCCTGTAATTCTTTGCCAGAGGGCGGTGGGGGTGAAGAAGATGGCGGGGGTGGCGGGTGGGAAGCCGGCTTAGAAATTGGTTGGAGCGGCTGGGAAGTCGGAGATGTGATTGATTTTGAAGTTGTGGGCACCAATCTTCTCGAAGCCATATTAGCAATTTAAAGTTTCAATCTATATGAGAGTCTTTAACAATTAGTCCAAAACGAGTAGTGAAAGTATTAAAAGTAGCGAAAGTTCCAAACCGGAAGTCCAAATCACTTTCACTTCTTCTTGCTAAAAAGTATAATTCATCGCCATTTTAAGTTCACTTTCACTCAATCCAGCCCAAGTATAGGGAAGATCAGAATATCCCAAGTTAGAGTAAAATCCAAAATAGGAAACAAACTTCCAGGGTCAGTTTGTCTGCATATAATAACTCACAGTTCAATTTAAGTTGCAGCGGTGGCGGCGGCTTCTAGCTTCGCCGAAGCGAAGGCGTCCTGGATCGCGGAGAGTCCTCGGGGCTCCGGAGGAGTTCTAACCTACATCGTCCACATAGGACGACTCGGGAACTCAACTCCTACCCCGGGCAGCTCACCGGAAGTCCCTAAACCAAGCAGCCTCTTATTTTGGAGGTTCACCCACTCTTTTTTTTTAAAAAAAATTTTATTTATAAAACAGTTAAAACAAAGATGGACATAATGTAACGTTCCAGTGTATATATTCCTAACAATTTGTTCCTCATCATACATATAATTCTTAATCTCTGTATATACATATTTTTCTATACAATACAGTCTCTAATTTGTTTCTCTATATACTAACATACAGTTTTATATATCTCTATCTTAACACTAACTTAAAACCCGAACAGTTCTCCTTGATTCACACCAACAATAGAATTTGTCCCAGATTTCAAAGTAATCTGACTCTGTCTTGTCCTTCATTTCCATTGTGAGCCTATCCATNGGTGGCCAAAGTAAGCTTCCTATTTCGTACCCATAGTTCTTGCCAGATATGCAGATCAAAGTTGAGATCAAAATCCCTGCTCCACGTTAACATGGTTTCTTTTACCTGTTCTTCATACATTGCCTGATCTAACAAATAATGATATAGCTTTTTAATCATTTTATCCTCAGTACCTAGTAATATTTTATCCAGCCCTATCAGTTCTATTTTTATGCTTAACTCTTTTTTATCTTTCCAATATCTCACCTGTAGTTGAAGGTATGCCCACCATTCTAGTTCTATCCCTTCGTCTTGAAGAATTTTCCTGGGCTTCAATTCCCGTTTTTCATCTAGTACGTTTTTATATGTTATAATCTTCCCTAATTGGATAAACTTTGGATGTACATGCATTTCTAACGATGAGATCCAGCCGGGGACTTGAGTATAGTTTGGTTGCCAGGTTTTAACCCATACATCAATTAAAGCTCATCTGATATAATGCCTTCGAAAATATTTGTGTGTCTTATATTTCTGGTCCCATAGCATAGCATGCCATCCTATTTGTAAATCATGACCTTCCAGAAATAATAATGTCCTGTTCTTCAAAAGTATCCAATCCTGCACCCATACTAGTACTATGGCCTGATAGTATTTTTCCAGGTCAGAGAGGCCAAGTCCCCCACTTTCCTTCGAATCCTGCAGTAATTTTAATTTAATCCTTGCTTTTTTTCCTTGCCAAATAAATTTGAGTATAGTTTTGTTAAAGTTTTGAAAAAATTTCTTATCCAATTTTATGGGTATACATTGGAACAAAAATAAAATTTTTGGTAGCACATTCATTTTGATTACAGCTATTCTGCCCATAAAGGAGAGCTGTAGTGACTCAGCTCTTCGAATCGAAGGCAGCACAATCCCATCCTCGTCGCCAATGTTAAGTTTGCTGTTTGTTGCGGCATTGAAGAGACAGCAGGTGAAACACAACTCTCTTTATTGCAAAGGCAAAACTGAAACTAACAAGCACATGCTCCACCCCTATTTATACATTCAGCCTAGGAGGCGGCAACCAATAGGAGCACAGTTGTCAACGCTGCTAATATTGTATATTCTTGCTTTGACAAAATATGCTGAACTGTCTGGTACTTTTAGAGTTAATTCAGAGGAGAGTGAGGGAGGAGGGAAAAGCCCGCGAAAGAAGACGGAAGGGAACCTTTGCCCTTCAAACTAATTGGAGAATGTAAATCATGACAGCAAAATAATGGGAGGGAAATGCTAGCAAAATAACTGCTCGGTGGGTGGGGATCTCAGATCTTAGCATTCCTTCCTTCATGCCTGTGCCGACATTTTGTCACATAAATAAAAAAACTTTTTTAGGATAAAATGCCTGGAAGTTCTTTGAAGTGTTTCATTAGTCGAAACCATGACAACAGTATTCTCCCGCTTAAATGCATAACAAGTAGTCTGCAGAAAGAAAGTCTGGCTTGTTGGCCACATGGCCTGCTAACTGTTATTACACAGTTTTAAGCACTCAATTCTCAAAATTTAACTCAATACATTACATTTTCCATACTCAGTTTAGATTTAAAATGGCAATCCAAAACAAAATCTCTTGTTGTTCTTCTTACAAAATGAACTAACACATCCCTTGGTAATCTTCTCATAATAGCAAATCTGGAGTTTACTCTATACACGTTATCTAGCTCTAGGTTCATATTTCTTTTCCTCCCAATTGGTCAACTGAGTCAAGGCTTTAACCATCCTTAATCTAATGTCTTCTCCTGGCTGTTCAGGAATAGCTTGAAATCTTAATTGGAACTGTTTTATCTGACATTCCAAAATTGCATTTTGGTCCAAATCAGCTTCCAGCAAATTATTCACTTTTTCCATTTCATGTTCCATAAGGTCAGCTCTCACTTCAACCTTCTTAATCTCTCCAGTCAAGTTTTGTATTTTAGGGCTTTTCAACCGGTGGTACGCGTACCACCGGTGGTACTTTGGCACCTGGCCGGTGGTACGCAACCATCTTAGACAAGTGGTTGCCGGGGAGGAGAATGAGCTGAAGTGGCGGCAGCATCGCAGAAGCCTGAGGGAGAGACATCTGGAGCTGCAGAGCTGTCGGGGCTCAGCAGTAGCCCCAGGATTGGGGTGCATGGCTACAAGCCATTCGGCACTTCTGCAGGGCTATGGGGGCTGGGCTGGGCAGAATCCCCAGGATCATTGCCAGGCTGCAGCTGATTGGTGCTTCCGGAAGCTGGAGGTGCATTGAAGAGAAAAGGAGAAGGAGGGGGGAGAGAGGAGAGGATCTAAAAGAAGGTTTTGGCGGGAAAGGACCAGTGAGGGGCTGACCCTGCCCCGCCCCCTGGGTGAGTACACAGGAGGCAGCGAGTTCCCAGCATCCCTGCTGACCGTCCCTACTGACCGCTCAGAAAGAAAAGAGGCAGGAAAAGCGCTTCCATTTCCCCCAGGATGTCAGCACTCCACGCTCACCGCCTCCTGTATGCACCTCAAGGGGGTGGGGCAGAGGCAGCAGGGTGTTCCCTCGCTGGCTCCAGGGCTGCCCTGTGGATCTAAGGCTGACCGCATTCTGGCTTTGATGACCGCTGCAAGGTTGTAGATGACCACCACGCCTGCTCGCTGACCTAGCCTCGCAGCCACGAGGCTTCCCTTTAACTGGGACCACCCCTGCCCACGTGGGATAGCCCGACTGGAGAGGGTCTAGATAGACTGTTTCCTCCAGGTGCCGAGGAAACTGCTGAGCAACCACACTCTCAACAACATACCCAATTCCAGCAGCCTTTCCTTATATGCTTGGGCCTCCAGTCCCCTAATCATCTTTGTTGCTCTTCTCTGTACTCTTTCTAGAGTCTCAACATCTTTTTTACATCCTGGTGACCAAAACTGGATGCAGTATTCCAAGTGTGGCCTTACCAAGGCATTGTAAAGTGGTATTAATACTTCACGTAATCTTGATTCTATCCCTCTGTTAATGCAGCCCAGCACTGTGTTGGCCTTTTTGGCAGCTGCAGCACACTGCTGACTCATATTTAAGTGATTGTCCACTAGGACTCCGAGGTCCCTCTCACAGTTACTACTATTGAGCAAGGTACCCCCTATACTATACCTGTACATTTGGTTTTTCTTGCCTAAATGTAGAACCTTACT
>NW_015388472.1:33988-37970 GCF_001527695.2 Protobothrops mucrosquamatus
CCAGATCGTTGATGAAGATGTTGAAGAGCACTGGGCCCAGAACAGAGCCCTGGGGCACCCCACTACACACTTCCCTCCATGTTGATGCGGTTCCATTGAGGACCACACGCTGAGTACGGCCGGTGAGCCAGCTACGGATCCATCTGGTGGTGATGCTGTCTAACCCGCATTTTTCTATCTTCTCAAGTAGTAGGTTGTGATCTACTTTATCAAATGCCTTACTGAAGTCCAAGTAAATTAGATCCACAGCATTCCTCTGATCCACTAATTTTGTCACTTGGTCAAAGAATGCAATAAGGTTTGTCTGGCATGATCTCTTTTTGACAAACCCGTGTTGATTTTTAGTAATGACTTTGTTTGCCTGTAGGTGTTCGCTGATTCGTTGTTTGATTATCTTTTCCAGAATCTTCCCAGGTATTGAGGTCAGGCTGATAGGTCTGTAATTTCCTGGGTCCATTTTTTTTGCTTTTTTGTAGATGGGAACTACATCAGCTCTTTTCCAGTCCTCTGGTAGTTCCCCAGTGCTCCAAGATCTTTGAAAAATATAGTTCAGTGGTTCTGAGATCACATCTGCCAGTTACTTGAGAACCTTGGGGTGTAATCCATCTGGTCCTGGTGATTTGAACTCGTCTAGGCTGGACAAGTGCTCACTTACCATTTTCTTGCCTATCTTAACTTGTGTTTCTATTCTGTTGTTTATGGCACTATTTTTGATAGGTTGGTCTGTTTTTTCCCTTTGTGTAAAGACAGATGCAAAAAACGAGTTAAATAGTTCTGCTTTCTCCCTGTTGCTTGTCACCTTCTTGCCACTTTCACCCACTAATGGACCAATCATTTCCTTCACCTTTTTCTTGTTTTTTACATGTTGAAAGAAGCTTTTTTTGTTATTTTTGACTTTGGTCGCAAGCCTTAGTTCATTTTGAGCCTTAGCTTTCCTCACTTCATCTTTGCAGGCTTGGGCTATTTGTTGATATTCTGATTTAGTTATGTGCCCCTCTTTCCACTTTCTATACTTGTCCTCCTGATTTACTTTTTATATCTACAGCAATATTTACGAGCATACGGAAAAACTTTTTGATTCAGCAAAATACATTGATTAAGAAAGATACTGGGCAAAAAAAAAAGACTAAAGTGGAAACTAAGAAAATAATGATGGGACTTACCAGAATACTTAAAAAAGAAACATTTGTTTGAATATGGTTAAAGAAATAGAAAAGTTTTAGAATATATATGTCATCTAAGAGGGATGAATTCTCTAAATATAATTAGTATGCTTTTTTCCCTTTTTTGTTCTCTTTCTTGATATGAGTAATATAAAAAAGTTGAAATGACTTAGATAAAGTAAATTTTAGATATTTAAATGTGATTGAATTTAAGAAAATTATAATGGATAAAAATGTTTTGAATAAGAGTTAAAGGACTAGATGACTAGATGTATTAAATGGAATGTTTAAAGATTAAACATTGTTTTAATTATGGTTAAAAAGAATAAGAAATTTAGGAAATAAATACATATTAGCTTAGGAGGGATATATATTTTAAGTAGCATGTTATTTTTTATGCTTCTTTACTCTTGCTTTTCTTTCTTTCTTTTTTTTACTGTTTTATCTATTCCTTAAGAAATGTAAAAGTGTGAGATGGTTCATGTGGAAAAATAGAGTTCAATTCTTAAATGTAATTAATTTTTGAGAAAATCTTAACCAGTAAGAATATCTAGAATTTGGTGGGAGAAACAAATTAAAATAAGGACTGTAACAGGATCTGTGATAAAGCAACCAGAATGATTGGATAGAAAAGAAATATTATATTGATGTGATTATTATTTTTAGGGCTATTGGGAAAAATTATGTATTTAATTGTTATCTATCAAAATAATAAGAATTATATTAACTCAATGTTTGCAAAAGAGGATATTTTGGGAAAAGAGGAAATCAACTAAAACTATTATGTGGATTATGGATTATAGAAATCAATTGTTAGTGATTGTTTTACAAATGTAACCCAGACAACACACTGTTCACCAATTATTAAGTGATTTATGTTTTTTTTAAATCAATAAAATATATTACAAAAAAGAAAAAGAAAAAGGTGAAAGATTTGTGTTAAAAATTGGGCTTTGCTCAGGGCTTTGCTGGGAAACCAATTCGGCTAAATAAAGGTACTTAAAAGGAAATTAAAATATAGGAATAGTGATTTTCTTTCTCTTTCTCTCTCTCTTTCTATGGAACCCTGTGTTATGTTTAAGATTTGTGCCTTCCCTAATTTGAGTTAACTGAGATTTATGGTGGGAATGACCAGGATGTGTAAAACTAAGAATTCTGTTTCCCTTTTCTGTTCTCTTTTCCTTGTCTTTGTGTGTGTATCTGTGTCAAAGTCTTTGTGTGAGAGGTAAATGTAACTGTTAATTGTCTCTAATCCAAAGAGAAAAAAAATTAAAATTCTGCTAGAAATTCTGCTTAAAATAAGCCACCAAAAGGAAAATACCCTCACTCTGTTTGTCTGGCCAAGAAACAGTGAAGATATTGTTGTTATTCTTGTTTTCTCTCTCTGTACTTTTAAGAGCAGCCAAAAGTTATCAGGAGGGAATGTTTTAAGTTTATCTGCTGGAAAAATTTCACTCATGCATTTTCTGTATGTGTTGTAAATAGGTTTTATCTGTGTATCCTTTTCCTGAAACATCAGGTGTGTCTAGCTACCTGAGCTCAAGTTGGCTTGTGTAGGGAAATACCCTTCTTCTCCTTAAGTTATTTTTCTTACTCTATCACTAATCAGTGAAACTACTATGGAACTAATCCTGGAACATATAAGCATTTTTCAACCTCTCAAATAATGTGGTCTATTTTAGAATAAATATAAAGGGTAGACTCTCCTGCCCCTGGCAAATTGCACACCTTAAATTATTAGGCTTTTAAAATTATTTGGAGCTTTCAGAATTCTCAAGCTGCCCAGCATTTTCAAGGTGCAAGTCCTTAAGTCCTCTTTAACATGTTGCAAATATTCAATTTCAGAAGTGAGACCTTTCATTTTATCTTCTCTTACCAGAATCCAGCCTCCCTTTTGTCCTCATCTGTGGTGTCCCCATTTTGTTGTGACTGGTCTTATCTGTTTCTTTAACAACTGCAGTATTAATGCATTTTAAAACTCTGCCTGCAAGCTACCCCCCCCCCCCATCTACTTCTCCATTTCTTATCTTCTGTTCTTCATGCCTTTGTGTGATCACCAAAGCCTTTCTTTCTTATTTTTCCTTCTTTCCTTCCTCCCTTCCTCTTTTCTTCCTATATACAGTATTTTCTCTCTCTCTCTCTCTCTCTTTTTCTTTCTTTCTTTCTTTTTCTTTCTTTCTTTTTTCTTTTTCTTTTTCTTTATTTCTCTACTTTAATTCTCTTCTCACTTTCTCTTCTTTCTTTCCTTCCTTCCTTCTTTCCTTCCTTCCTTCCTTCTCTTACTCACCTTTCCTTCGCTTCTTCTGACTTTCCCTTCTCGTCTTCATTCGCTCCTTCGCTCTTTCTTTCCTTCCTTCCTTCCTCCCTCACTTTTCCTTCCTTCCTTCCTTCCTTCCTTCCTTCCTTCCTTCCTTCCTTCCTTCCTTCCTTCCTTCCTTCCTTCCATGGCTTTATTCAATTTATATACATATCCAGGGTGCTTAGTTTCATAACCTGGAGCTTGTGCCATATATATGTCTTCCTCTAATTCAGCATTTAAATATGCAGTGGCAATATCAAAATGATATATGGTATAACTGCGTGCAGCTGCTAAAGATAAAGGTAGCCTTATGTTGAATGTTTGAATGTTGAATGTTTATTATATTTATATCCCGCCCTTCTCCTTACGGACTCAGGGCGGCTAACAGCCAGATAAAACAACTACAAAATACAAAATACCAATACTACAGTTAAAACACTATTAAAAGACAAATATTAACAATTGGCCTATAATTTAAAATAATTTTAAAACCCCCGCTAAAAATTTCCCCTAGGCCAGT
>NW_015388472.1:40399-43858 GCF_001527695.2 Protobothrops mucrosquamatus
GGGCCAACCCCGAACCCCCTAAAAATTTAATAAAACACCCCTCTAAGAAGACTCGTAATTTCCTTCTCCTTAGTTCCCTAGTTGCTGTTGCTGTATGCCACCTCTCGGGGTTCCACACCCCTTCATCAAGGCAGGCCCTTGAGATCGTATTAGGCCATGTCTGCGCGATGGGGGAATCGCGCAGGACCAGCAGTTCCTTATGGTCTCACCTCTTACTGTTGGTGCAAACACCTCATCATAATGCACATTTTTCTCTGTGTAAATCCTTGCACAACTAACCGTGCCTTATACTGCAGTTCATTATTATGTAAAACCTTCTTTTTATATACCCAGTTACACCCCACAGCCTTTGTTCCTTCTGGTAATCTCATAAGGGTAAACACCTGATGCACATTCATAGACTCCATTTCTCTGTCCATAGCCTCCTTCTATTTATCCTGTTCTACTTGAGGCAATGACAACATCTCTTGGTAAGTACAGGTTCATACCTTACACTATACGCTCTAACCCCACTTGCTGAGAACCGATCAGGAGGTACGACTTTATTGCTATGTTCAGACCTCCTCGGTATCATCTGTTCCTGTGTTTCTGTTACTTCTCTCTTTACCTCAGGTCTATCCTCTTCTATTCCTACTATTTGCGACCTGCTATCCTGTTCATCCTTCATTGGGCTTTGTGTAGTCTCTCCTTCCTGAGAACTAACACTACTTGTTGGCATGAACACCTCGGTGTTAGCATGCACCCTGTCCCAATTGTTTTGTTCTGCAAAACTAGCAGACCTTGAAATCACAACCTTCTTTGTTCCATCTGTGAATCTATATCCTTTGGAACCTGGCTCATATCCAACAAACCTAAGTTTCCTGGCCTTTTTCTGGCCTTTCCTTCTGGTGCTTTTGGGAATATGCACCCAGGCATAACTGCCAAATGTCCTTAGGTGAGCCAATGAAGGTTTCCTTCCATATAACAGGAAATATGGTGTTTCATTGATAGCAATGCTCCATACCCTGTTTACTAAATAGTTGGCTGTTTTCATGGCTTCCCCTCAGTACGTTTTACTCATTCCTGCATCTGCCAACAGTGAGTCTTTCATGGTTTGCAAAATGCCATTCCTCCGTTCAGCCACCCCATTTTCTGCTGGCAAGTATGGATTTGTACGGCTATGCCTTATGCCTAAATTTCTCAGCCACCTTTGGAAATTATCAGACATGAACTCTGTTCCCCTGTCTGTTTGCAGCTGGCATACTTTATGGCCATACCTTCTCTCTACAAAGTTCACCCATTGCTCAAACTGTTGAACAACTTCAGTTTTGCCCTTTAATAAATAGCAGAACCGATACCTGGTGTAGTCATCTACTAAGACTAGTACGCACCTAGCTCCTCCAAGAGAGGGCACCATAGGACCAATTAAATCAGCGTGCACTAACTGCAAAACTGTGTTTGCCTTGAGCTTTTCTTACTTACAGGATACACTCTGAACTTTGACTCCTTACAAATAGCACAATCTAAATATGTGTTGCATTGCTTAATGTGTAGTCCCTCAGCTAGGTCTGGCATCCTTTGCAGCACTCTAAAACTTGCATGACGTAACCTCCTGTGTAATAAATGTATGCAATTATCATGCGTGGGAGTGTTGGTAAGAGTTTATGCACAACCATACTGCTTCCTTCCTAACATGTATAAATTATCCAGCTTAACACCTTGTGCACAAATCCTCCCACCTTTCCTGATGGTGTATTGACCCTTTGCAAACATTACTTCATACCCCATATTATCTAAGCTTGAAATACTGAGTAAATTATGGTCTAACTCTGGTACATATAATACATTATCCAATGTTTCTCCAATACCAGGTACATAAACTTTACCTTCCCCTTTAACAGCAGACTGTTGTCCATTAGCCAAGCTAACAAATGTTTGTTTAGCTGGTCTTAGGTTTGAAAACATTTGTGGGTCATTTGTAATATGCTGACTTGCCCCACTGTCCAACAGCCAAGTGTTTTTTTCAATTAAAGATGCTGCCAGGAAAAATGTCGGTTGTGTAGTTCTACAATCATGTTTTGCTGCTCCTCTGTTTCTCCTCTCAGGGCAGCGTCTCTGGAGATGCTCTGTAAAACCACACGTGAAGCAGCGTTTCACCATGCAAATGTTCTCGGCTGCTTTACTGGCATCTTTGGGCGCTGCAGTTTTAGGCCTGGTCTGTGCATTGTCACCACCTCTCTGCTGCCTTTCCAGCTGTTTCTGTTCCTCCTCCAGCAACTGGTCAGTCAAATAACTCATGGTTAAGTCCCTCTCTTGCATGGACTCTAAACTGGTCACTAGGATGTCCCATGAAGTGTCCAATGAACTGTGCACCACATACACCTTACGTGCCTCAGTAAAAGTCATTCCTCTTTCTTCTAACTCTAGGAATGTCTTTCTCATGGACTGCAAATGAGTAGACATGCTCTTTCCTGGTTTCAGCTGGGCCTTATATAGCTTTCTTGTCAGCATTACTTTGCTGCTCACAGTCTCTCTCACGTACACACTGCACAAAGCTTCCTAGCACTCTTTAGCAGACTGGAGACCCCTCACGTGTATCAGCTGGCTTTCCTCCAAACTCAGGATTATGCTGGTCAATGCTTTCTCATTCTTTCTTCGGTCCCCATCATCCAGGGCTGCAGGTGGAGCAGCAACTATCATCCACAACTCCTCCCTTCGCAGGTACATCTCCATTTTCAGACTCCAGGAGAGGTAGTTTGTCTCATTCAGACAAGATACTACAAAACCTCCTCCCATTATACTGATGGAGTCCATGTTGCCTGCTACCACCACAAACCACCACAAACCACAAGCCCTAACTTCTCTGGCTCTGGGTCAAGCTCTCACTGGGTTTCTCCTCTCTCTGGGCCCATGACCTTTCAGAGCATACATAGTCTTATTCCGTGAGATAACCCAGGAGTAAACACTGTAAACAGTGGTCTATATTAAATGGTGTTTTATTTTACACTATCTATTATTATTATTATTATTTATTAAATTTATATACCGCCCTATCTCCCGTACGGGACTCAGGGCGGTGAACAGGCGATACTAAAAACCACGATAAATATACACAAGTTTCTGTTCTAAAATCAAATTAAATAACAGGCCTGTTCAGAGACTTCCGGTGGCTGCCGGCGGCCGATGGAGGCAATCTGACAGCCTCCCGTCAGCGTTCTATGTAAAAGCCGGCAAAACAGCGCGTATCAGCTGTTTGCCGGCTTCAGCCTTCTTCTCGGGCAAAGGGAAGAAGGTGAGCTGCTGGTGAGTAGGCGTAGAGTTCCCTAGTCTCCCCTGAGGGCTCTCGGGGAGATGTAGGTGTGAACTCCGCCGGAGCTCACAGCCATCTCCATAGATCGGGACGTCTTCGTTCTAACGAAGCAAGACGCCGTTTCCACCTCTAATGCTAAAGATTTGAACTGTGAGTAAAGCTCTAATAGA
>NW_015388472.1:49051-55473 GCF_001527695.2 Protobothrops mucrosquamatus
AGCCAGGTATACAATCAGCACGCCCTGCTGCCTCCCATGACCCCACTTCACACCTAGGGATTCACAACCGGCAGTCTGCGGCACAGTGGTCTCCCTTGGATCCAGGCCTTCCTTAATAATAACCGCCACCCCCCCACCCCGACCCTGGGCTCTCGGCTGGTGAAATGCACGGTAACCTGGCGGGCACATTTCAACGAGGGGCACCCCCCCCTCTTGGCCCAGCCAGGTCTCCGTAATACCCGCCAGGTCCACCTCTCCCTCCGATACCAAATCATAAATGAGGGGGGCTTTATTAACCGTGGACCTGGCGTTACACAGCATCAGCCGAAAGCCCAGGCCCTGAGATCCTAAACCCCCTAGGTTGCAAGAAGAGCCATGGGGGCCGGAGCGTGCCACAGCTCGTAAACAGCAGGTGCGCCCTCCCCTAGTGTGATATCTACAATATCATACACCAGGAACTAGATACATACACGTGTTAACACAGCAGTCTCCAACATACAGCAGTTACAGCAGGAAACAGAAGAGAGAACACTCATCTGCGGAGCCTTCCCTTTTATACAAAGCTCTTAAAGAGATACAGACCCAGCTGGCTCTTAAAGGGACATAGACCCTGCTGAGTCATTCCCATCATTACATCATATATATCACATTATACAAGCTGGTTAGCTGTTAAATTATTACCTTGACAATTTTGTTAGATAGGGCCCAGTGTTCAAGTCTGTTGAGGTCCATGTGGATCTTAAGCCTATCTTCTGTGGTGTTGGCTATTCCTGCCAATAGGCCTAAAGAGTACTGGGCCTAAAACAGAAACTTGGGGTACTCCACTGCTTACTCCATGTAGTTCCATTAAGGACTACACGGTGAGTGTTGTTTGTCAGCCAGTTACAAATCCATCTGGTGGTGATGCTGTCTATCACACATTTTTCTAGCTTATCAAGAAGTAGGTTGTGGTCTACTTTGTCAAATGACTTACTGAAGTCCATCTGGTAATAGGAAAAACTGAGGGACAAATCCCAGTCCAATTCGGGGGGAATCTGCAATAAGCTCTATTACCAGATATCCAATAGTGGCCTTCTAATGCAGGGCACCCATGTTCAAAAGGGCCTGGCCACAAGTGAGTATTGTCATAAGTAGGACTTTCATCAATGTACTGGGTATCTCCCCCTAGGGATCGCCATAGGAGCTTACTGTGATAATGTCACAGAGGCCACTCTGTGTCCTAATACAATGGGTGTCCTGATCAGATCGATCTTTGTATGTCCAAAATTATGTCCACCCATGGACAAAAGTAACTTCCCCTTTGCATAGGCAATCAGTTACATATATAAGATGCATCAAGAAAAACGGGGTTGTAAAGAGTTAAGGTACCCTCAACAAAAAGATGCCCTCCATAGGTTGTGTACACACTCAGAAATCTGCTAGCTTTATTTTTTCATTATATTTTTTATTAATTTTTTACACAAGCATAAGTCATTCAATAGTTGGTAAACAGTGTGATGTCTGGGTTACATTTGTAAAAACAGTCCTTAACAATTAATTTCTATAGTCTGTATTCCATATATTAATTTTGTTTACTTTCCTCTTTCCCTGAAACATCCTTTTTTGCAAACATTGCATTAATACAATTCTTGTTGTTTTAATAAATGACAATTTAGTATATATTTTTTCCAATATTCCTAAAAAATAATCATCATATTAATACATTTCTTTTCTTTCCATTCATTTGGATTGCCTTATCATCAATCCTGTTACAGTCCTTGTTTTAGTTTATTTCTCCCACCAAATTCTAAGTATTTTTACTGGTAGCGATTAGTTACATTTACATTGGCAAACTTGATTCTATTTTTTCCATATAAGCCATCTCACATTTTTATGTTTCTTAAGTATTAAATATAAGAGTAAAAAGAGGGGGAAAGAGAAAAAGAATGAAGGAAAGAATAAAAAATAAAAAAGAATAGAAGAAAGCAGTATAACAGAACATAGGAAATAACATAGTACTTAAAATATATATCCCTCCTAGATTAATAGTATTTATTTTCTCGAATTTCTTCTTCTTTTTAATCATAGTTAAGAATATATTTAATCTTTAAACATTCTATTCAATAAATCTAATCATCTAATCCCTTAACTCTAATTCAGAGCATTATATATATATATATATATATATATATATATATATATATATATATATATATATATATATATATATATATATATATATATATATATATATATATATATATATATATATATATATATATATATATATATATATATATATATATATAAAAAAAAAAAAAAAAAAAAAAANGTTAGAAGGTCTAGAGTAAATACCATAGCGCTTAATGAACCTGGCAGGGTACCCATTCTGCCTACAGATGCGGAAAAGATATCTTCTTTCCTGCGCCCTAGCTTTGGCTGAATTGCAATGTGAGTCAACCCTTTTGAAAAGGGTCCTAACACAGCTGATTTTGTGAGCCACTGGGTGATTGCTATGGTAGTGCAAGATCTGCTATGGTAGTGTAAGATCTGCTGAGGAGTTCCTTTGCAAGATTGGCACTTTGAGGATGGAGGAAGACGAAATGATGGTATCTTTTGATGTCATCTCTCTCTTTACCTCCATCCCTCAAGATCTTGCCATCAGTACCATCAGAGATCTCCTCCATCATAGAGGACTTGGGTCATCCCAAGATTCCCTCCGTCCGGATGACCTTATAGATCTGTTGGGGTTATGCCTTAAAACCTTTTTTACGTTCCAAGGGAATACGTATGAGCAGGTTAAGGGCACTCCCATGGGCTCCCCTATTTCCAGCGTCACAGCCGAAGCCGTATTGCAACAATTGGAACGCGTGGCGATGGCCAGATACCATCCCAAGTTCTGGGCACGCTACGTTGACGACACTTTCGTCGTCATTAAGAGGAGTCACAAAGCTGATTTTGTGAATACACTGAATTCCGTGTGTGTGGATATACAGTTTATGGATGAGGAAGAGCATCAGGGAAAGTTGGCATTTTTAGATGTCCTGGTCCATCGCCAACCTGATGGGACCCTGAAGACCATGGTGTACCGTAAACCCACACACACGGATAGGATCTTGCACTACCATAGCTGGTGGTGCCTGGGGGGGCAGGCAAATGCTGCTTGCGTGGGGCTGATGGTGGGGGGAAGCAGGGCATTGTTGATAAGTGCGGCTGCTGTGGGTGGTGCATGGGGGGGTCGAACGGTGGTGGCGCATGGTGGGGGTCGGCAGTCAAACTGCCCATTAAGCGTCAGGCCGGAGTCCAGGTGCGGATGCAAAGGGGGTGGTGGTGGTGAAAATGGGAAGCCACTGCGGGAAATGGACAGGCAGCAGTGGGCGGGGGCTTCCCATTTTGACCTCTCCCCACTGCCATTGGCTTTGCGCCTGGACTCCGGCCTAAAACCGAATGGGCAGTTTGGCTGCTGCCCCCCCCACTGTGCACCCGATCCTGCCGGCCTGATGACAAACAGGCAGTTCGGCTGCCCCCCCATCGTGCGCCGCCACTGTTTGACCCTCCCACAAACCACCAGCATGTGCTGTTACTGCCAATGCCCTGCCGCCCTCTGCACTGCCAGCAGTTGTGCGCAAGCATCGTTTGCCTGCCACCCAGCAACCACGTGCAAGCATTGTTTGCCTTCTGCCCTCTCAGGCACCACTAGCACTGCCAGAAGCCGTGCACAAGCATCCTTTGCCTGCCACCCCTGGCACTGCCAGCGTTGCCAGAAGCCACACGCAAGCATCCTTTGCCTGCCGCCTCCACTGCCAGAAACCACGTGCAAGCATCATTTGCCTGCCACCCACCCCGACAGATTTTTCTCTCTCCCGTAACCTGTCACTAATCACATTCCCCTTACAGCCCCCTCGGTTGCCCTTCCCAGTGCCATTGTTGCTGCATACCACCTTATTGGCTTGTGGCTTCTTGTCCCATGGAGCGAAACACCTGGGGTGCCTGGGTGAATGGGCCGGGACAAAGCTTGAGGGGTGGAGGGGCAGGGGCCCATTGGCCAGGGAGAATTGCCGAGGGAGGGCCAGTGGAGGAGGAAAGCTTGCTGTGAATGGGCTGAGACAGGTGGCTGGAGGCAAAGTGGCCGCAGCCAATGGTGGAAGGCTAAAGGTCCTAGACCCACCCTGGAGGTTTACTTGATGGGGTTTTATTTCTAAGGTATAGTTCATCTATAAATGTAATATAAATAAATGGAACATCTATAATAAATACACATAATAAATGCAAGCATACGAGTAGTTACATACGTACAAATCAACACCCAACTGTCCACCATCCCATTGTTTCATTAAGCTAACATAGCATCAGTCCTAGGAGAAAGTCAATCAGTTATATGTCAGTGCAGCAATGCCAATCCTGTTGTAGCTGAAATGTTGATTGGTCTGTTCAGCATCTGTAGGGATCAGCAGGAAAGGCATAACCAAGTGCAGTTCTGTATAGTTTTCAATAGTATGGAGAACTCTTCCCAAAATGGTTGTAGTTTCTCCTGACAGGTTCCTATTAAAGTCTACTGAATCAAAAGACAATCATTAGCCATTAGTTCTGGGGAGCCAGCATTCTATTTAACACTCACCATACATCTATTGGTATTTCGTGCCCACTCAGGTGCCATATTGATGTTATCAGACATTTTCTGTTCTCTTGCTATAGCTCTAAGTTGTGTCCACCAGCAGGAAAACAGGTTCTTCCTTCCACACATGGGATATGAAAACCTTCTCCCCTGGGGGGGTCTCACTTTTATAGACTAGGTGAGATGCTCAACTTCCCTTGCTTGAATGACCCATGGTCAGACAGGAGAGAAACCAGCTGTTAAAAAAAACTTACAAAAAGTAATGGATGCTATAACTGACTTGGGCTGTTGCCAGCCTCTGAATCTGGTAAGACACCTGGATATGCCACAGGTTACAGAGAAATCACAGGTACAATGAGCCGTGGTGGCACAGTAGCCAGAATGCAGCACTGCAGGCCGACTCTGCTGACTGCCAGCAGTTCGATCCTCACTGGCTCAAGGTTGACTCAGCTCTCCATCATTCCAAGGTTGGCAAAATGAGGACCAAGATTGTTGGGGGCAGCACACTGACCTTGCAAACTGCCCAGAGAGGGCTGCAAAGCACTGTGAAGCGGTCTATAAGTCTAAGTCAGACATGTCAAACACAAGGCCTGTGGGCCGCATCCAGCCCACTATGTGGTTCTGTCCGGCCTGGGGACCTACTCTAGAAACAGCGAAGGACTCGCCTGCCGCACCTCAGCCTGGCCCAGGCCGACCGGGCACTGATCTACAACCTGGTGCCAACCATCAAAGCCAGAACGCGCTCAGCCTTAGATCCACGGGGCAGGCTCCCCTGTCCTGCCTCTTGGGCGCACGCGCAAGCGGAGTCCAGAATCTATGCTGGCTGTCTTGCCCCGCAGGCTGACTTCACCCAGGACACCGGCACTGGCCGTCTCCTGTGCACACACCCGGGGGGCAAGACACAGGCGGCGGGGCAGCTCCTTGCTGGTTCCAGGGCTGCCCCGTGGATCTAAGGCTGAGTGCATTCTGGCTTTGATGGACGCAACCAGGTTCTAGATCAGCACCACCACCCACTCCCATCAGCACCTCCATGGCCCCCTCACTGACCTAGCCTCGCAGCCATGAGGCTTCGCTTTCACTGGGACTGCCCCCACCTGCCCATTTGGGATAGCGACAGCCGGTGGCAGCATGGACACCAGCAGTGCTGGCAATATCTCCCCCTCCTGTCACCCCTTCCTCAGCGTGGAGGAAGGAAAGAGATGAGAAGGAAGGAAGAAAGAAATGAAGGAATGAAGAAATGAAGGTTCCACAAGGCAGCCCTGGAAACAGCAAGGAGCTGCCCCGCTGCCTCTGTCCTGCACCCTGGGTGTGCACACAGGAGACAGCCAGCGCCGGCATCCTGGGTGAAGTCAGCCTGTGGGGCAAGACAGCCAGCAGGGATGCCGGACTCCACTTGCGTGCACCCAGGAAGCAGGGCAGGGGTGCCCGTCGCTGGTTCCAGGGCTGCCCCGTGGATCTAAGGCTGAGCATGTTCTGGCTTTGATGGATGCAACCAGGTTGTAGATCAGCGCCATCCCCCCTTCCACCAGCACCTCCATGTCCCCCTTGCTGACCTAGCCTCGCAACCACAAGGCTTCCCTTTCACCGGGACCGCCCCCACCCGCCCACGTGGGATAGTGATGGCCGACGGCAGCATGGACACCGTCAGTGCTGGCAATATCTCTCCCTCCCATCACCCCTTCCTGAGCGTGGAGGAAGGAAAGAGATGAGAAGGCGAAGGAATGAACTGAGGAAGGAACGGAGGGAGGGATGAAGGAATGGAGGGAGGGAGGGAGGGTGGGAGGGAGGGAAAAAGGGAGGGAGGGAGGAAGGAACAGAGGAAGGAAGA
>NW_015388472.1:56289-58668 GCF_001527695.2 Protobothrops mucrosquamatus
GGAAGGAAGGAAGGAAGGAAGGAAGGAAGGAAGGAAGGAAGGAAGGAAGGAGAGGCAACTTGGTTGGAGATGCCCCAGTTCACGCAGTTCTGCTTCAATCCTGGATCCATTGAGACTTGGGCTAAAAGGAGAAAGCAATTTTGTGTTCTCTTTTGTCACAGACAGGACTTTATTGGCAATCCAAGTTAACACTGGTATTCTTGAATTGTGAACTCTTAGGAAAGTATCCCCTCCTGGTGTGTTGCAAACAGCCATTTCTAGTGGGGAAAACAGGACAAAGCAGAGTGGGGAAAAATATTTTCCTTTGCTATATTTCCACTCTGAATTAGACCATGACAGGGTCCCTGCAGAAGAGCTCTTTTAAGGATTATGTATTAATAGAAAAGCAATTAACTTACCTCTGTTCCTAAATGCTAAAGCTGTTGCACATAAAAAAAGAGGAGCTCTGATCAACTATCACAGCCACCATTTTGACAGTTTTGCTGTACTGTTGTCTATGGACGCCCTCACTAAATGCAAGCATGGGATAAACTGAGCCTGGTTTGTTCTCAGTCTTTTAAGTGGCCACAGACTACTAGCAAAAGTGGCATTTGATCACAAGGCAAGGAGGCATCGAGAAATGTTTCCCCTTTTGCATTTGAGCACCCAAGAAGGGACAGGAAAGGAGGAAGGGAAAGAGGAAAGAAAAACAAAAAGAAGGAAAGAGGGGAGGGAAGAAGAAGGAAAGGAGAATGAAGAGGGAAGGAAAAAGAAGAAAGGGGGGGAAGGAAGGAAGGAAGATTATAATGAGAGGGAGGAAGGGTCTGAGGGAAGTCCTGTCTTAGCACTTGTCCATGAGCAGCCCTGCTGCCCTTTTGCCATCCCCTTGTCCCCTCCTCCTGACCTCTCCTGGTGGTCTCCCATCCTATCGCTGAGGATGCTTTGGTTACAAAACCGGGTCTCCTCACAGGGAGAGGGAGTGGGCCTCCCTCTGATGCACACATTTTGCCCTCCCGCACACACCATGAGCAACTTGGCCGAGAGTGAGCCAATCAGCAGCAGCCTTGAGGAGGAGGTAAGTGCAGCTGGGCGCCCCCTTGGGAAAGGCTGGACTGGGCACTTGCCTTCCACTTCCCAGGGCTCCGGGCAGCCTGCATCACTGGGGCTCCTCTGCATGGCCTGAGAGGGACAGCAAGGCTCCTCTGGTGGACAAGGGTATGGTGCTCACCCTGGTCTCGCCTTCCTCAGCTGGAGACAATGGATCCCCCCAGCCCCACCCGGGCCACCACAGGCGCCCCCTGACACAAGCAAGGTTGAGCTGGCCATGCCCACCCCGGCCACGCCCACCCCATCCCCCCAAGGTCAACCACAACCCTGATGTGGCCCTCAATGAAATCGAGTTTGACACCGCTGGTCTAAGTGCTATTGCTATTGCTACAGTGAGTGCATGCCACAGCTCACCAGAACCTAAAGTGTCCACCTTCCTTTTGCCACAATTCCACATATTTTTGTTACTTTGTTGGTAAAATACCTGTAAATGGTTCAATTTCAAAATCCAAACAGATTTCTTTCTTTCTTTTTTTTAAAATGAATTTACAATGCTAGCCATGGAAAAAAATCCAAACTTAGTTGATCCCAAAGAAGCTTCTTGGATGAGAAGCGAAACATCTTCAAAGAGAAAAAAGAAAGTCCAGTTGCCACCTTTGGGACAACCATGACCTGGATGACTGAGAGTCTCCGTAGAAACTTAGTTCATCTTATCTAGCCATAGTTGGCCCTTGAGTCTTGTTAGGCTTAAGTATATAATCATGCAATGTAAGCTAAAGCTGCTAGGAAGATTTTTCTCTCCCCTTAGGAAGACAAATCAGGAATGATTGGCATCTCAGCATAACTGAAAGCAGGTTCCCATACTGTGATAGGACTATGTACTGTACATCCACCTATAGCCTAAAGCAAGACTGGGACTGGACATTACTTGAGCTGCAAAAGAATTTAATACTTTCCAATTTTTTAATAATTCCCAGAATAATATCCTGCAAAGCTGGGAAGCTACATGAGAATGTACAGATAGTCCTCAACTTACAACAGTTCGCTCAGTGACTGTTCAAAGTCAAAACGGCACTGAAAAAGTGGCTTATGACCACTTTTCACACCTATGACTGTTGCAGCATCCCCATGCTCACTTGATGTACATTGGATGGTTTATTTATTTATTTATTTATTTATCAAATTTATACCCCGCCCTTCTCCTAACGGACTCAGGGCGGCTTACAGCCAGTTAAAACAGATAACTAATACAATAATACTAATTTTAAAATATGATTAAAATGAAATATTCATTATTGGCCGTTTCTTTTTAAAATTATTTTAAAAACCAAATTAAAATACCCCTTAGGCCAG
>NW_015388472.1:58983-69613 GCF_001527695.2 Protobothrops mucrosquamatus
AGGCAGAAGGCGGTCTCGGAGATAACCAGGTCCGATGCCATGGAGCGCTTTAAAGATGATAATCAACACCTTGAAGCGCACCCGGAAAGCCACCGGCAGCCAGTGCAGCTCGCGCAGCAGCGGCGTTACATGGGAGCGACGAGTCACTCCCATCACCGCCCGCGCGGCTGCATTCTGGACTAACTGGAGCCTCCGAGTGACAGCTGACTCACATTTATGATGGTTGAAGTGTCCCGGAGTCATGTGTTCCCCTTTAGTGACCTTCTGACAAGCAAAGTCAGTGGGGAAACCAGATTCACTTAACAACCATATTACTAATTTAAGAACTGCAGTGATTCACTTAACAAATTTCTCACTTAGCAACATAAATTTTGGGCTCAATTGTGGTTGTACTTTGAGGACTCCCTGTATTTACTATTGACTGGATTGCTTCCACAGTCAAAGGTTGAAGGAAAAAAATCATTTTTCCTGTGACAGGTAGACTATACCTGTCCATGGAGATTCTATTGTTGAAGGAAAAGTCTTCATCATGGTTCAGTCCAAGCAGGAAATAAACAACATGGCGACTGCTTTAGAAAGAAGGTTGCAGTTTATTGAAGAGGAGAGCCAGACAGAAAGATGGCTCTGGAAGAAAAGAGAGCGAGCACATGTAGGGAGTGGGTTTTTATACCCTCTGGGGCTTTTGTTTGGAGTTGTTTCCTGTTCCTGTTTGAGGCTTTGTATTTCCTGTGTCATGTATTCTGACCTGAGTCTGGGTGTGCCCTTTGGCATCTGTTGGTTAATCCTATTATGTCTTGTCTTAGAGTTTGGGTGAGGTATGTAGATTTTAGGTGTCTTTGTCTTCTTAATCTTCTAGCTTCAACCTTCCTGATGGTTTACATCTGCATTTCTATAGAGCTGGTTTCTGCTTCGGGGAGGGAGACTTGGGGATATTAAGAAAAAACTGGGCATGCTTTTCTGCCTCTTTAAGATCCTTTGAGAAAATATATTTTTCTGCCCTTTTAATATTTCCTTCTCTGGGGGACTGACTTCCCACACTATCAAAGATTGTCAAATTTTACTTATTCCCCCCCCTTTTTACCCTTATCAGATGCCATGTTAAGGGACAAAAGTGTAACACAGTAAACTTGTTGTAAATTACACATTTAGGATTTTAAAAGGTAAAGCACATAGGCTCACCGATCAGCATTGAGCCAACAATTCTGGAATGCTTTTGTGTCAGGAAGATGATATACAAATCACTCTTGGGGCAGCATATCAAAGAAGCAACAGCTGAGAAGACAAATGATTGCCTCCCCCTCCACCCCTCCCCCAAGCCTGGCAGAGTAAAATAATTTATATAAAACTTTTGCTTTCAGAGAACTAAAACAGCCCTCAAAGCATAAAACAGGAGGAAAATTGCCATAACACTTTCCTGAAAAAGTAAGCTGAGGTTTCTCCTCTGATGTAACTTATGCTGGGGAGACCATGTTGCTAGCTACTGTTAATTATGGTTTTTGGCCCTGAGGCTACACCTATTAAGCATGTAGTGAGTATGTCTTTTACTGACCTCCCTCCTGCTAGACAGAAATCAGTGGTGTTTAAAACCTCTCATGCTAGGTATTCCCATTGTCTGGCAATAGTTTGACCTCCAATAGTCCAGATACATATGTCAAACATACAATAATACAATAAGCCTTAATGATCCCCATCCCCAATTTCCCCACAGTCTTCCCTCCCATCTTCTGTAATTTTGAAAAGTGTTTTTAACGCCCACTTGTTGGTATCTGGGTCCTTTTGAAGTCGTGTGGGTGGCACCTTCTGCTCGGTTGCTGGGTCCTTGCTGTGGTCCAATACGGCTGGCTTTACGTGAGTCCAATGGATCCAAGCATCTTTTTCAGCAACTTTAATGGCAGTTTGCGTAGTCAGCAGGACTTGGAAGGGTCCCTTCCACTTGGGCTGCAGGGGTGTGGTTCTGGCAAATGACTTTATCCAAACCCAATCTCCTGGCTCAAATGGGTGAAGGGCCTCTTCCAATGGGAGGGTCTGTGTCAGGGTGCTTTGTCTCCACAGGGTGCATAGTCTTTGGTGTAGGCCTGTGAGGTAAGCAAAGAGAACCATATCCCCCCTTTCCAGGTTTAGAGAATGTGGGTCTAACCCTTTTAAGGTATCTGGGGGGCGGCCAAATAGTAGTTCAAAAGGTGAGATGCCCATGTCCCGTTGAGGCCTGGTCCTAATGTAAAACAGGGTGATGGGTAGGGCTTGGGGCCATGTTAAACGTGTCTCCTGGCAGAGTTTACCCAGAAGAGTCTTTATCTCATGATTTGCCCTTTCTGTACCCCCTGAACTAGTTGGAGAAAAAGGAGTGTGTAGGTTCAGTGTGATGCCAAGGGCTTGGTATACCTGGGTGAGGACCTGTGCCATGAAATGTCTTCCCCTATCCATATCTACAGTGCTCGGCACCCCAAAGCGTGGCACTATGTCTTTTAGTAAATGTCTGGCTGTCTCCAATGCTGTAGCATGGCGGCAGAGGAAAGCCTCTATCCAGTGTGTGAGTTGGTCCCTACATACAAGGACATACTGGTAACCACTTGCTCTGGGAAGTTGTATGTAGTCCATTTGTAATTTTTCAAATGGGTGCTGTGCCCATGGCCTTCCCCCAGTGTGGGTAGCCTTTCTGGAGGTGGCGTTGGCCTGGCATGTTTTGCAGGTTTCTGCCACTCGCATGGCTTCCTTATATGCCCCTGGTGCATACCAGACCCCCCTTATTGCATCCACCATTGCTTGTGTTCCACAATGGCCTTTGGCATGTAATCTTTGGCAGATAAGTCACATGAGACGAAGAGGGGCTATGGGTCTCCCATCAGGAACCCTCCAAAAGCCCTCTTTGTATTCTGCTTCAAACTTTTCCCTCCAACACTCCGCCTCCCCTTCCTCCAGCAGATCTTTATATGGAACTTCAGTGTCCACCTTCAAGGCAGGGACCATTGGGCTTGACGTGAGAGGTTGAATTACAGCCCACTTTGCAGCTTGGTTTGCAAATTGGTTACCTTTTGTCACCTCTGAATTATCCTTTTGGTGTGCCCTGCAATAGATGATGGCTATTGTTGAGGGTAATTGAATGGCTGATAGTAACCTAGAAACCAACTCTGCATGTGCTATGGCTTGCCCTGACGAGGTCAAGAATCCCTCTGTTGTCCAAATACCACAGCAGACTAAATCAAGGAGTCCTCCACCTAAATTAAGGAGTCCCCCACCTTCTCCCCCAGCCTCAGCACTTACACTGAAGGATATTCAGGATGCATTAAAGGATAATGCAAGACAAATAAGAGTAGAAATGGAAGAATTGTTTGAAAAGAAACTTGAAGAGAAGAATGTAGAGATGAGAGAAGATATACTGTTAGCATTGCAAGGTTTGGCTGGGCACGCAGAATGTATTGAAGGAAGGGTGGATGAAGTGGAGGAAAATCTTGAATGTTTGGATTTTAGAATGGAAAAAGTGGAGGAGAATGTGGATTTAATTCAGAATGAGGTCATTTTGTCACAATATAGGGAAATGGAATACGCAGTGAGAATAAGAGGGCTGAAAGAAAATGCTCAAGAAAAATTGGAGGAAATTGCAGCAGATCTGGCTGGGGTCTTGTCCTGCCAACCTGAAGAAATTATGAGAGATGTTGAAAAATTTTTTAGAGTTAACTCATGGGTTGCAAGACAGAAGAACCTTCCAAGAGATGTGGTCATTTATTTTTCTAGGAAGTCTACTCGTAATCAAATTATTCAAGCTTTCTACAATCAAAAATTTCAAGTACTAGGTCAAGATGTTATAATTTTGAAGGAGATACCATCTAAAATACTTAAAAGAAGGAAGGATTTTGCTTTCTTGGCTGAAGAATTGAAGAGGCGACAAATTCAATTTAGATGGGAGATACCCATTGGGATAATGGTCATTTATATGGGAACCCGCTATCAGCTCAATACTGTGGCAAAGGCAAGGGATTTTTATATTTCTATTTTGAAAGCGGGTTCACCACCACCTTTAGATTCCAGGAAGGAAAGAACCAGAGAAGACAAAATTGTTGAAGGAGCTACATCATCATCAAGTATTAAAGACTCACAAGAACAAGGCCAAGTCAAGCAGCAACTTATGGAAATGAAAGAAGATCCAAAGTCACAGAGAATGACTCGTGCAGCTCATAGACGCAAAGAGAGAGAGCAACAACAATTGGAGGTGATACCTACAACACAGCAAGTTATCTCAGAGCTAGTGGGGGGAGCGAGACTGAAAGGATCAGTAATAGCTGATTTGCAAGGAGCGTTCCAGAGGCTCGCTGCCACTAAAGATGGCAAAGTTCCTGACATGGAATGTTAATGGCTTGAATTCTCCACAGAAAAGGAAGAAAATATTTTATTATTTGAAACAACATAAAAATGATGTTATTTGTTTGCAAGAAACTCATATTACAGCAAAGCATCAAAAATATTTGATTAACCCACGGTTGGGTACACATTTTATAGTGCCCGCACCTCAGAAGAGAGGTGGGGTAGTTATTTATGTCAAGAGTGAGTTGTTGCCTAATTTGATCGAATCTTATTTGGAAGGAAGATATGTTTTTATTGAGATACTACTGAATGGGAAAAAATGTTTGATTGTTGGATTGTATGCACCAAATCAACAACAGAAACAGTTTTACAAATTGCTACATCAGAAACTAAATCAAATGGATTATAACTCGGTTATTATGATGGGAGATTGGAATGGTGTTTTGGATTCAAGAAGAGACAAGAAAGGTGTCAAGCCTGCTAACTTTGGATGTTCTTGCTTGCCATATGTGAAGAAGCAAACATATCTTATTTAGCCTACATATCACTTCAAGGGTTAAAGCAGACATTACTAGCCATATGAGTGGGGAGGAATGCCTGTGAATAATAACATTATCTTAAGCATAGCACAGCCAAGGTCAAAGTAACAGCAGAGCGCCACAGCAGAGAATAGAGGGGGGAGCGACTCACACTTCAAATTAATTGGAGCATATGATTGATGACTGTGAAAGGAGGGAGGGAATTGTGCTTTGATACTATGTGCTCAGGGGAGGGGTTTCAGTTTTTGGCTTTCCTTTGTTCGTGCTGAATCATGTAATCTATTAAAGGATTCTTTAAGGTAATTAAGCCTCAAAGTTCTTTGAAAAGTTACTTCTTTCGGAACCATGTCATTAAGCCAAAAACTCAAAACTTTTAAAACCATTTAGGGGTCCCTTACCCCAGTCACTATCCCTAAAATAACGGGGATAGTTTGACAAAGATAAGGGGAAGATCTCACCATGGAAGGAGAGGGAAGGCCTGAGGCCAGCACCCCTCCAGCCGCAACCTCCCCAGGAGGGGGAGCTACAGCAGCAGCAGCTTCCCCACTGAAGGGAGTGACAGCTAATCAGCCGGAGGAAAAGAAATCCTTGCAAACTCTCCAACTGGGAGCGAGGCCAAAGCTGTCCGGAGAACTAATCTGGTCGTCAGGCTGGGAAAAGCCGAGCGAAGGCTCTGCAGGATTCCACACAGCCTTGCCAGCAGTGGAGACCCAGTGGAGAACTGCCCGGCCGTCTGTCACCGAAGACTCGGGTGAGTGGAGATGCCCACCTGCAGTTCGCAGTGGTTCATTAGACTACCTGGCAGAGAGATTTGAAGAGTTAGAAGTGCAGAGCGAAGAGCAACTTCCGTTGAGAGAGGCCCCCAGCCCCACCCTTGCTGAGCAAATAGCTTTTCAGCCCCTGGGGTCCCCTGCCAAGGCCTCCAGCCCCACTGAGAGAGAGACCCCCAGTCCGGGGCCCCTACAGCGAGGTGAAATCAAGCAACCCCTACAGAAGAGTGGTCACCTATCTCTGAGCCTACATCAACTAATAGAGGCTTTGCAGCAGCTTGAGGGGGAGCAGAGGCCAGAAGAGCTACAACCGGTGAGCTTACCGATTAGAGATGCCCAGCAACAACCCCCACTTGCTCAGCAGCCATTGAGAGGCCTACAGCAGCAGGAGGCATCACCAGCCCCTGCTGGACAACAGCAGAGAATCCAGCAACCGCTGGATCAGCAGGCAGGAGGGGGCCAACAGCAACTGGGGGCACCACGTCAACCGCAGAGAATCCAACAACCGTTAGATTGGCAAGCAGGATGGGGCCAACAGCAACTGGGAGCACCACGTCAACAGTATAAAGCCCAACCACTGCTAGATCAGCAGCAACTAGGGGTACCACGTCAACAGCAGAGAGCCCAACAACCATGGGACCAACAACCGGGGTGGGGCCAGCCGCAACAACCCCAGTGGGGCCCGCAACAGCCTGTGGTTGTACCACCTTTCAAAGCAACCTTCGATGGGGATCCAGAGAAGCTGATTTTTTTTCTCAACCAAGGGCGCTCTCACTTGAACCGCTGGGCCAACCACTATCCAGACCCAGGTACCATGGTCGACGTTATTGCATCCAACCTAGAGGGAGAAGCAGCCAAATGGCTGAATAATTTATATAGTGAACAAGCCCCTGAACTGGGAAATCCCCACCTCCTTCTGTTAGGTCTGAAAGAACGATTTGAGGACCCATCCATGGGCCTCAAAGCAGCAAGACAAATTCACAAAATAAAACAAGCCGGAAGGCCTGCCCTGGAGTATGTGCGAGAATTCCGCAAGTTAGCAGGCCGAACAGAGGGGTGGTCCGAACAATCCCTGGTTCAATACTTTGTTGAGGGATTAGACGATCATCTCTCTCAGGCCTGCATCTACCGCGAAGTACCCGATCGGCTACAGGATTGGTACCAAACAGCCGTGAAGTTGGACATCAAGCTCTCTCGTTACAAGAAGCCTCCCTCTCCTGAAATGGGACCGAAACCAGAACGCCTCAGATGACAACCAACACCCTGGAGATCCCCAACAACTGCGTCTACCGAAAGACCCAAACTACCCATAGGGTTGCCGCTCTTGTGCTTCCGATGCGGACAACAGGGACATCGAGCAGCGAACTGCCCAGTTCCCTACCCCCAACAACAGGGCAGACCGAGACCCGCAATGAAAAAGAAATCTGATCAACAACCACCAAGAGGGAAATCCAATCGGATCAAGCAAGAACTAGCTGTCCAAGTCGCATCCCCTGCACAGGAGGACGCCGGGACTAAGGCTGGATCCCCCCCCAGCTCTACCCTCTCTCGACAGTGAGGATGAAGGGGAGAACGACCCAATGGTGAGTCAACAAATCCCGCCTTTTTCACTAGCTGCCAAACTTATAATCCCTAAATCTGGGGTACAAATGAACTTAAATGTGCTAATAGATTCGGGATGCACCCGATGTATTATTAGTTTACCCTTTGCCTTGAAATTGGGCATTCGAGCAAAATCGCTCGCTGAACCCATGAGGTTTGAGCAAGCCGATGGGTCTCTCATGGGGGGGACTCTTGTCACTCAAGTAACTGAACCTTTACGTCTAGAAATAGGTGCACATTGGGAATTTATTCGCTTCCTGGTGGCTCCAAAAATGTCTGAGGCGGTGATCCTAGGGTTAGCCTGGTTAGACAAATGGAAACCATTCATCTGGTGGGAGAAAGGAGTGAGAACCGTGAGACTACCTATAGGACCTGACCCCCCCATTGAGTCAACGGATGTTGCAGGACACCTTAGGCCACCCAACGAGCGAGCGCACATGGCCACCTCACCGCCTCCAGGCGACCCAGTCATCCCCAATGAATACTGGGACCTGGCAGAGGTTTTTAGTGAAAAAGAATGTGATGCCCTACCTCCTCACAGACCCAATGACTGCTCCATTGAACTGGTGCCAGGAGCCAAACTCCCACGACCGAGAATGTATGCTATGTCCCCCCTTGAAATGGAGGAGGTGCAGCGATACGTGAACAAAAACCTAGCGAGGGGGTTTATCGAACGGGCCAAATCAACCATGGGAGCCCCTGTGTTATTCAAAGAGAAAAAGGATGGGTCTCTACGTCTCTGCGTGGACTATAAAGGTCTCAATGCTGTGAGTGTGGAAAACAAATACCCACTCCCCCTCCTAAAGGACTTAACCCAGCTGGCTAAAGGGAGTGTCTTCACTAAGTTAGACCTGAGAGAGGCATACTACCGGGTGAGAATAAAACAGGGAGACGAGTGGAAAACTGCCTTCAACTGTCCAATGGGGAGCTACCAGTTCAAAGTCATGCCGTTTGGACTACAGGGGGCCCCAGCTGTATTTATGCAATTAATCAATGAAGTACTACATGATCACTTGTAGTTTCCCCAAAACCACATAGAACTACTATAAGACTATATATCGTGCTTGTACTGACTAGTGTATTTCGACCATTCTCTTCACAATTTCTTTGATAACTTACGGTTCGAAATACCCAAACTGTCGAAATGTGAATTTCACCAAACCCAATTGGACTATCTTGGCTACAGAATTTCCGAGGGGATTGAAATGGACCCAGCCAAGGTGAGAACCATAATCGAATGGCAGCCCACAAGGACTCGCAAACAGCTCCAGAGTTTTCTGGGATTTGCCAACTTTTATCGTCAATTTATCCCCTCTTTTGCCGAGATTGCCTTGCCCCTCACCGAACTACTCAAAACAGGCAAAGGGGGAGGAAAGCCAAGGCCGGGCCAACCACTAGCATGGACAATGGGCTGTCAAACAGCTTTTGAGAACTTAAAAAGACTATTTCCTGCTGAACCGGTCCTAAAGCACCCCGACCAAGGAGAACCCTTTGTGATTCAGGCCGATGCCAGCGATGTGGCGGTTGGAGCTGTATTACTGCAAAAGAACAAAAATGGGATCCTGCAACCTTGTGCCTACACCTCTAAGAAATTTACTGAGAGCGAGCGGAGATGGGCAATCTGGGAAAAAGAGGCCTTCGCTATTAGATGGGCATTATTAAACTGTCGACACTATCTAGAACAGTGGTTCTCAACCTTTTTAATGCCGCGACCCCCAACCGGTCGTAAGTCGAGGACTAAACCGGTCTTAAGTCGAGGACTAAACCGGTTGTAAGTCGAGGACTACCCAACCGGTCGTAAGTCGAGGACATTCCCTGCCCGGGAGCGCCGCACATGCATGGTTCCGCTCCCTGCGCCAGCCGAGGCATAGCTGGCAAGCGGCAGAGACGGAGCAGGCCGACCACCAGCTGGCCCAGCCCAAGGGAGGTAAGGCATCCGCCGGAAAAGGAGAAAAAAAT
This sequence comes from Protobothrops mucrosquamatus, assembly GCF_001527695.2. Classification (NCBI taxonomy): domain Eukaryota; kingdom Metazoa; phylum Chordata; class Lepidosauria; order Squamata; family Viperidae; genus Protobothrops; species Protobothrops mucrosquamatus. Next base: position 68,153 of record NW_015388472.1, read on the forward strand.
GGCGGACAAAAAAAATGGCGGACAGCCTTGCTTGGCGACCCCCGTGAAATGGTCGATCGACCCCAAATGGGGTCGCGACCCATAGGTTGAGAACCGCTGATCTAGAAGGGAGCAAAGTGCCATTTGAGGTATGGACAGATCACAAAAATCTAGAAGCACTGAAAACTCCCCGTAAATTGTCCCCAAAAAAAGTACAGTGGGCACAATACTTTAACCGCTTCAACTTCACTCTAAAGTACATACCAGGGGGGAAAAACTTCTTAGCTGATGCACTATCCCGACTACCCCAATACAAGAGTGAACGGGAAGAGGTCAATGAGGCAATCATCCCCAATCCGCAAACTGCCACTCAACTTACACCTCGCAGAGTCCCTAATCCTGATGACCCTGGAGTAAAGAAAATAAAACAAGAACTCCTCACCAACCAATGGTTCAAAGAGAATCAGACCTCCCTAACGTGCAGGGATGGTTTGGCTTACATGGGGGGAAAACTATATTTGCCAGAAGCCCTCCGTCTTAATGCTCTCAAACACAGCCATGATGTAAAACAGGCTGGACACTTCGGATATTTAAAAACCCTACACCTCACCCGTCGACAATTCTGGTGGCCGGGACTGAAAAAGGATGTGGAAAACTATGTAAAAAGTTGTACTATATGTGCCACAATGAAAAGAATCCCAGGGAAAACCCCTGGACTACTACAACCCGTGGCAAACCCTTCCCAACCATGGGAAGAAATAGCTATGGACTTTATAGTAGACCTACCTGAAAGTAGTTGACACACTGTCATCTGGACTGTAATAGACCTATTCTCGAAGCAGGCTCATTTCATCGCCTGCAAAGGACTCCCATCCGCCCAACGACTGGCCAAATTGTTCCTAAAGCATATCTACCGACTGCACGGCGCCCCTAAGCAGATAATTTCGGATAGGGGGGTGCAGTTCCCAGCGAAGTTTTAGAGAACATTCCTTACGTTAATTGGATCATCCCAAGGTTTATCATCTGCTTTTCACCCGGCCACTAATGGGGCCACGGAAGCCGCTAATAAAATGGTGGAACAATATCTTAGGTGCTATGTTTCTTACCAACAGACAAACTGGACCGATCTTCTTCCATTTGCAGAAGTAGCATACAATAATTCCGTGCACAGCAGCACCGGTTACACGCCTTTCAGAGTGGCCACAGGAAAAGAGTTCAACCCAATACCTGAATATCCTCAACCGCCCTCCGCTTCCCAAACACTTGACCAATGGGTGAGGGGATGGGAAGAAGTTTGGAGAAATACAAAAACTGCTTTAAAAAAGACTTTTGAAACTTATAAAAAGCAGGCTGATAGAAAGAGGGCTCCTCAAAGAACATTCCAAGTTGGGGAAAAGGTTTATTTGTCAACCAAATATCTACGCCTCAAGTTGCCCAGCAAGAAATTGGGGCCAAAATTCTTGGGGCCTTTCCCCATAGTAA
>NW_015388472.1:71848-87515 GCF_001527695.2 Protobothrops mucrosquamatus
GGGAGCGACTCACACTTCAAATTAATTGGAGCATATGATTGATGACTGTGAAAGGAGGGAGGGAATTGTGCTTTGATACTATGTGCTCAGGGGAGGGGTTTCAGTTTTTGGCTTTCCTTTGTTCGTGCCGAATCATGTAATCTATTAAAGGATTCTTTAAGGTAATTAAGCCTCAAAGTTCTTTGAAAAGTTACTTCTTTCGGAACCATGTCAAAAGGTTCCTGTAAAACATTTAACTCTTTATTGCCTAAAACTTTTTTTGATTTGAAGGATGAACTGGAATTAAAAGACATTTGGAGAGAGAGAAATATGGAAGAAAGAGATTTTACTTTTTTTTCAGATAGGCATCAATCCTATTCTAGAATTGACTTTTTTTTAATTACTAATGATTTTTCCTCTAGGGTGAAGAATATTAAGATTTTTCCCAGAACATTGTCAGATCATAGTCCTGTATGGATGGAACTATTTGCTGAAGAACGGAATAGAAGAACTTGGAGATTGAATGAAAATTTATTTAGATCTGATATTAATTTGCAGAAATGTAGAGATCAATTGAAAGAATTTTTCTTGTTAAATATGTTTAAAGGTACTTCAATTTCAATGGTCTGGGACGCTAGTAAAGCGTATATGCGAGGTAATTTGATTTATATGAATAATTTTCATAGGCGTACACAAATGCAAAAACGTAAAGAATTAGAGGAGGAAATTAAATTAAAGGAACAGGCATTTATGTTAAACCCACTGGATAATAATCTGAAAGTATCCTTAAAGGTGCTTAGGGATCAATTCAATATGTTAATAGCAGATCAGACTGCAACGAGTTTAAGGTATATGAAATACAACACATTTTGTAATGCAAATAAACCTGGAAGGTGGTTGGCTTATCATTTAAGAAAAAAGCAAAAGTCAAGGATCATAGAGAAAATAGACTATAATGGTAAATTGACATTTCAACAAAATTTGATTAAAAAGACTTTTTTGGATTTTTATTCTAAGTTATATGCTTCTGAAAATATACATCATGAGGATATAGATAAGTATTTACAGCATGTACATTTACCTAGATTATCAGATAGTCAAAAAGAAAAAATGAATTGTTTAATTACATTAGAGGAGATTAAGGTGGCAATTAAGCAATTAAAAGTTGGTAAAACCCCAGGTACAGATGGATTAACAGCAACTTATTATAAGATGTTGTTTGAGGAAATGATAGGGCCATTAAAGGAATTGTTTAATAGTATTTTGATGGGCAAAGAAGTACCTCCGTCATGGAGAACTGCCTTTATATCTTTAATTCCAAAGGAGGGTCAGGAACTGACACAACCTAAGAATTATAGACCTATATCATTATTGAATACGGATTATAAGATTTTTTCAAAAGTATTGGCAAATAGATTAATGCAAGTGTTACATCAATTGATTCATAGTGACCAGTCCGGATTTATAACTGGAAGATATATGAAATATAATGTAAGACAAATTATTAATTTAGTTGAATATTTGGATAAGAATAATCAAATTTCTGCTGCTTTTATTTTTTTGGATGCTGAAAAAGCATTTGATCAATTGGATTGGGGTTTTTTGTTTCAAGTAATAGAAAGAATGAATTTGGGGAATAAATTCTTGTCTGCTCTTAAAGCTATTTATCAACAACAGTCAGCTCAGATTATAGTTAATGGGGGATTAACGAAATCATTTAAAATTGGAAAGGGAACTAGACAAGGATGCCCACTATCACCACTACTATTTGTTTTAACAATGGAGATTTTGTTAATCAGAATTCGGGAGTCCTCTATTATAAAGGGAATTAAGGTTAATAAGATAGATTATAGGCTAAGAGCTTTTGCGGATGATTTGGTGTTAACATTAACTCAGCCGTTAGAGTCAGTAATTGATATGATGGAAATTATAGGACAATATGGAAAGGTCTCTGGATTCAAGATAAACAGTAATAAGACAAAAATATTGCCGAAAAATATGTCTATGGATGATAAAGAGGCATTAGTTATGCATACAGGTTTTGAAATGGTTAAAAAGGTAAAATATTTGGGAGTTTATATAACAGCCTCTAATGCTAAATTGTATAAGAATAATTATGAGTCTTTATGGTTAAAGGTTAAAAAAGATTTAGATGATTGGAAAAAAATACAATTATCATTGTTGGGGAGAATCTCAGCTGTAAAAATGAATGTTCTCCCAAAGTTTCTTTTCTTGTTTCAAATAATTCCTGTTTTAAAAAAAGATGCCAATTTGGAGGATTGGCAGAGGGGTATTAATAAATTTATTTGGGCGGGCAAAAAGCCAAGAGTTAAGTTTAAGATTATACAAGATGCAAGGAAACGAGGAGGACTTAAAGTTCCTAATTTAAAATTGTATTATGATGCGGTGGTATTGACATGGATTAGTGATTGGTTAAATTTAACAAATAAGAATATACTCTCTCTTGAAGGATGGGATTTGCTATTTGGCTGGCAGGCATATTTAATATATGATAAAAAGGTGGATACAAATTTCAAGGCTCATATTTTAAGGAGTGCTTTATTACGAGTTTGGAAGAAATATTATTATAAATTAAATTATAAAATTCCTATATGGGCAGTTCCAGCACAGGTAATAGAAGGGATATCTAGGGGAGTTAATTTGGACAAAGTTTCTTATAAGGAATTACTTCGTCCGTTTGGACAAAGTTGGCAACTTAAATCATTAGCAGATTTGAGACAAGAAAATATTGTGTATTCATGGTTTTATTATAATCAATTGTTAATGAGGTGGCGTATGGATCAAAAAGTTGGTATTACTATGCAGGATGAAAATTTGATGAAACAGATTAAAGACCAATCTCAAGCACATATTAAAAGAATTTATAATGTATTGGTGGAATTAGATTCAGAAACAGAATTGGTTAAGGATTGTATGATAAAATGGGCACAAAATATACAAGAACCGATTTTATTGGAAACATGGGAGAAAATTTGGATTAGAAATGTAAAATTTACTCAAGCTCAAAACTTAAGGGAAAATTTTTATAAAATGTTTTATAGGTGGCATCTGGATCCACAGAAATTGTCTTGTATGTATTCTAATTTACAACCTAAGTGCTGGAGATGTGGAAACTTAGATGCAACGTATTTTCATATGAGGTGGACATGTAGGGAGGTTAAAGTATTTTGGATTAAGATTTGGTGGAACATTCAAAATATTTTTAAGAAAAAGATAAAGTTCAAACCACAGATATTTCTGTTGGGTATTTTGGAAGATTTGGATGTAAAAGAAATGGAGTTGATGTTAAATTTTATAACTGCTGCAAGATTATTAATTGCTCAATTTTGGAAAACGAAATGTTTACCTACTATAGAAGATTGGGTATTTAAAGTCTCAAACTTAGCAGAAATGGCCAAGATTTCCGCTTATGTGAAGGATTACTCACAAGAAAGATATATATCGGTTTGGAGAAGATGGATTGATTATATTGAGTTTAAATATGGAAACAAAAAATATCATTTGGTTTTTGAATGAATTTCTGATTTTTAATATTTAAAATTATGTTAATATTATGGTATTTAATAATTGTATATTTGTTTTAAAAGAGAGTTAAAGGAAGTTATAGATTTGTTAGATTAATAGTTGATTAATGTTAGTTAGATTATGATTATTTTATTGTTAACCCTGTGATTGGCTCTGGGAAGTGAGGGGGGAGGGATGGAGGGTTGGGTTTGGGGGGAGGGGGATTTATATTGTAAAATTTTATAAAATTTTCAATAAAAAAAAAAAGAATCCCTATTGTTTCCACAGGGCTCCAGTAGCATGGCAAATCCCAAACACATATCTGGAGTCAGTATAAATGTTGGTAGACCAGCCCCTCGCTCTCTTGCAAGCTTGAATTAGAGCCGCAAGTTCAGCCGCTTGAGCACTGTAGGAAGGAGGGAGTGGCATTGCCCACACAATCTCATGGAGAGAGACAACGGCTGCTCCTGTCACCCTGCTCCCTTCGTGCACATATGAGGATCCATCCGTAAACAACTCAAAGTCCGGGTTCAACAAAGGGACATCAGTAAGGTCAGGGCAGGGCAGCTCTGTGTCTTGAATAAGATGTAAGCAGTCATGCAAGTTTTCCCCTGTTTGATCTGCTGGTAATAGTGCAGATGATGTGTGTTTGCCCTGCAAATCTGTTCAGTGTCTGACGCCAGCAGAAGGTTGTCCACATATTGAATTAATATTGAACCCCCTGGCAGGTAAATAGATGACAGGTCTGCTTTCAGAATCTGCGAGAAGAGGGTGGGGGACTCGGTATAACCTTGTGGCAAGTGAGTCCACATGTACTGTTGATCTTCCCAGGTGAAAGCAAAAAGATATTGGGAGTCCCGGTCTACTGGGATACTAAAAAAAGCGGAACAGAGATCTATAACTGTGAAGTGTGTGGCCAAATCTGGGACCTCGTTGATGATTGTGGCTGGGTTGGGAACTACTGGGGCACGGGGTATCACGTGACTGTTGACCAGTCTCAGATCGTGAACGAATCTGAAGACTGGGTTTCTGTCCTGGTTTACCTTTGGTTTTTGAACTGGAAAAATAGGAGTGTTGCGGGGGGGGGTGCATTTGCAAAGGACTCCCTGTTTTAGATATGCCTCAATTAGTTTCCTGATGGGTTCTATTGCCTCCGTCTGGATCTTGTACTGGGGAATGCAAGGAGGCGGCCACTCTTTCACTTGGATTTTAACCGGGGTGGCTCCTTTTAGCAACCCCACCTCGGTAACGTCCCAGCCCCATAGGGAAGCTGGCAAGTCTCTTAAATCCTCGTGTAACTGTCCTTTTCCTATGACTAAAAAATGTGTGCACTTTGCTGAGATGTCCAATATCATTCCTGTTTTGTTGCACTTTATTGTAGCCCCCATTTTGCACAGTAGGTCCCTGCACATAAGGGACAATGGAGGCTCTGGGCAAATGGTGAAGGAATGATTTAAAGAGAAGGGGCCAATCTCCACCCTCATTTCGTCGGTGAATTTGACTGGGATGATTTTTCCCCCTACTCCAACAATATTATCCTGGGCCCCCAGTAATACAGAACCCTTAAAGGGAGGGGTAGTAATGAGAGACGAGGTGGCTCCTGTATCTACCAGGCACTCATACTCTCTTCCCCCTATAGTGATTGTAATGAGGGGCTCTCCGTCTAGGCCGCTCCTTAGGGGAATGGCTAGACTGGCAAAAGTGGCTTGGAATTCCGTTTTTTCTTCCTCTAGTCATTGGTTCTTGAAGTCATTTCCCCCATTTGGTTCCCACCGTGGCCTCCCAAATGTTCTCCTTTCCCTATCTTGAAAGGAAGTTTCTCTTGGGCAGGGCTTTTCAACCTTTTCACAGATTGTACCACTTTTAGGACATGACAATATTTGAGTACCACCAGTGCTTAGCAATGTGTCAAAAACTTGATGACTAAAAAAGAGGGGGGGGATTTTGGGTTTTACTGATTAGATTCATTTGTTGTTATAGAAATGGCTAGTTTACAATATTATGAAAAAGTAAAAAGTTGAGGTTCAGTGTTAATGCTTCCTTCTACTGCAACAGAGGAAGTATGTTCTTTTTCCCTTCTCCCCCTCACTTTCCTCCCCTTTTTCTTCCCCACTGTGTCCTACTATTTGCTTTTGTATTTTTGTATTTTATTCTATAATCTAATAAAATATTACAAACCGTAGAAAAAAAGTAAAAAGTAAAAAAGTACCAGTTTTAATTTCTTCGGTGGCTGTTCCTTTGCTGAATCACTTTCCTTTTGCACTGACAAATGTATGATGAATTTATCCATGTTTATTAATATGCACCACTACCAGCTAGTTCAGGGGTCTTCAAACTTGGCACTTTTAAGACTTGTGGACTTCAACTCCCAGAATTCCTCAGCCCTCATGGCTGGTTGAGGAATTCTGGGAGTTGAAGTCCACAGGTCTTAANGCTGTCCAGTCTCTTCTTAAAAACTTCCAGTGTTGGAGCATTCACCGCTTCTGGAGGCAGGTTGTTCCACTGGTTAATTGTTCTCACTGTCAGGAAGTTTCTCCTTAGTTCTAGATTGCTTCTCTCCTTGATTAGTTTCCACCCGTTGCTTCTTGTCCTGCCTTCAGGCGCTTTGGAGAATAGCTTGACTCCCTCTTCCCTTTTCAGTCTCTTTCTTTTCTTTCTCCTCCTCCCTTAATTTCTCCCTCTGGTCGTAAACGAAGTTTGCGATTCTGCGTAATTCAGAGATCTCTAAGGTAGACCAGTTCAACACAATATGGTGGAAATGCCCCCTTACGTTGTTTGCTGACTGGTCTACAAAAGCGGAGGCAAGGATCCTCCAGTCTTTTGGGCAGTTTAGGTCAAGGTGAGCGTAGGTCACCGCTGCCTCTAGGAGGTGAACCCAAAAGGCATCGGGGTTTCTTTTCCCATTTGTGTGGTCCTTTGAAACTCCAACCAATTTAGGGGCTTTTTCCGCATTTCTTGCAGCGCTTCTAATAGGTTATCTTTTTTTTAATAAAGATTTTATTAATTTTCTGTTACATACATATATTAATTTTTCAACCGTGCTGTCTGGGTTTAAAAATGCTAATACATATTCAGTTCCTAATCCTTCATTCTATCCTCCTCTGTTTCTTCTTTATCTTTCAGTCTCATAGTTAATCTGTCCATCTCTGCACATTCCAATATTTTTCTGATCAATTCTTCCTCCGGTGGTAATACTTCATTTTTCCAATATTGCGCAAAAATTATTCTTGCTGCTGTTGTGACATGTAAAATCAAATATAGGCTTTGTTTGTCAATCTTTTCTGGCATTATACCTAATAAGAAAAGTTCAGGTTTAAAATCAACATGTTCTCCCAACATTTTTTCTAACCAAGCATGTATCTTTTTCCAGTAAACCTTAGCTTTGCCACATGTCCACAAACATGTTAATAAGTGCCTGAGTTATACTTACATTTCCAGCATCTATCTGACATATTTTTAAACATTTTTGCTAATCTTGCTGGTGGCAAGTGCCATCTATAAAACATTTTATATAAATTTTCTTTATACGAGGTTGACATTGTCAATTTATAATTTCTCTCCCATAACATTTGCCACTTTTCTAGTTCTATATTATAACCAAAGTTTTTCGCCCAACTTATCATTGTTTCTTTAACTTGTTCGCTTTCCATTTCCAGAATCAACAAAAAATTATACATTTTCTTAATTAATTTCTCATCTGAAGTTAACAAAATCTTATCAAATACAGTTTGTTCTTTATAAAATCCATACAGTTTCACGTCTTTTTCATATCTATTTTGCATCTGTAAATGTGCCCACCACAACAGGTTGATACCCTGATTTTCCAGTTCTTGTTTGGATTTTAAATTCCCATCAATATTTAGAATATATCTATATGTCCAAATTTTTTCAAAGTCTACCAAGTTTGGATGTACAAATGCTTCTGTCATTGATAATCACCCTGGAATTTTTAAATATATTTTAGTTTTATTTTTTTCCCATACTGTTAACAAAGCATTTCTTATATAGTGATTTTGGAAATACTTATGAACTCTATTTTTCCCATACCATAAGAAAGCGTGCCATCCCAATTGTAAGTCATGCCCCTCCAAATATAACAACCTTCTATTTCTAAGAGTTATCCATTCTTTCACCCATGTTAAAACAGATGCTTGATAGTACAAAGCCCACTCTGGTAACCCCAAACCTCCATTTTCCTTAGCATCTTGTAACGTTTTCATCTTAATTCTAGCTTTCTTTCCTTGCCAAACAAAATTCAAAAGTAATGAGTTTAGATCTTGGGAGAATTTTCTCTCACGTTTTATTGGAATTGTTTGAAATAAAGATAGAATCTTCGGCAATACATTCATTTTGACTGTTGCAATTCTTCCTAGTATTGATAATTGCAGATTCTTCCACCTTTCCAAGTCCAGTTTTATTTGTTTCAATAATTTTATATAGTTATCTTCTTTTATTGTTGAGCATTTGGCCGATAAATATATACCCAGATATTTAACCTTTTTCACTATCTGTACCTCTGTTTTTTCTGACATTTGTTTTTTTTTTTTTGTTTATCTGTAAGATTCTTAACTATTACCTTGGTTTTTTCTCTATTTATTTTTAATCCCGCCATTTCGCCATACTGTTCTATCTTTCCCCATAATTTAGGGATCATCTCCAAAGGTTCTTCTAGGATAAATACTAGATCATCAGCAAATGCTTGTAATTTATATGTTTCGCCTTTTATCTCCAACCCTTTGATTTCTGTATCTTGTCTAATATTTCTATTTAAAACTTCCAAAGTAAAAATGAATAGCAATGGGTGATAGTGGACAGCCTTGCCTTATGCCTTTTCTTATCTCAAAGTTCTCAGTATAGTCTCTGTTCACCTTGGCTTTCTGTTTGTTATATATTGTTTTTATCATATTTATAAAGTTCTGTCCAAAGTCCATTATTTGTAGTTGCTGGATCATAAATTGCCAGGAAATGTTGTCAAATGCCTTTTGGGCGTCTAAGAATATTAGTGCCAATTGTTTCCCTGGGTGTAGTTCATAGTATTCTAATACGTCCATTATCACTCTTAAATTGTTTTTAATTTGTCTCTTTGTTAAAAAGCCGTTTTGATCTGGATGTATACATTTGACTAAGTATTTTTTCAGTCTCTCTGCCATTATTGAAGTAAAAATTTTGTAATCCACATTAAGCAATGAAATCGGTCTATATTTCTTAATCTGCGTCAAATCTGAATCTTCTTTTGGTATCAGAGTAATATTGGCTTCCATCCATGTAGATGGGAGTTTAGCCTCTAATAAAAGTCCATTACAAACATCTTTCAGCGGTTCACTTAGTATGTCTTGTAAATTTTTATATAGCTCTGCCGGAAGCCCATCTGGACCCAGTGTTTTCCCATTTTTTTGTCTTTTTATGGCCTCTAATATTTCCATCATTGTAATCCTTTCTTCTAACACAGTTTTAAATGTCTCTGGAATTTTTGGAAGATTATTTTCTTCCAGGTATTGAACAATTCTCTCTCTTGAAGTTTCCTCTTTGTCGTACAGTTCCTTGTAGTATTCCTTAATTATCTTTTTTATTTCTTCATTTTTAAATTGTAAATAGCCTTTCCCATCTACTAAGATATGTATAATTTTCTTCTCTTTCTGTTTTTTAATTTTATAAGCTAACCATCTTCCTGGTTTGTTGGCATTCTCAAAAAAATTCTGTTTTGCTCTCTTTATCTGTTCTGCCACTTTTTCTGAATCCAAAAGGTTTAATTTATGTTTTATTATGTCCATTTCTCTTTTCAAAGTCTTTTTCTGTGGATTTTTTTGTAGTTCTGATTCTAACTTTCCAAATTTCCCTTTTAATAGTACATATTGCTGTCTTCTCTGTTTGTTTTTCTTTGCCATGTACTTTATAGCTATGCCTCTAAAGTATGCTTTGGCTGTATCCCATACATTTTGTAATGTTGTATCTTCTTTTTTATTTTCTTTAAAGAAAAATTCCATTTCTTTTTTTGCTAGTTCTATAAATTCTCTTTCTTTTAGTATAGATTGATTTAAAGTCCATCTTTGTCTTTTTTGTATTCCTTTCCATATCACTTTCAGATGGTTATGGTCTGCCCATGTGCCCATTTCTATCTCAATTTCCTGTATGTTCATCCTCAATTCAGACGTCATCCAAATCATATCAATTCTTGACCAGGATTTTTGGCTGTTTGAGTAAAAAAGTATATTGTAATTTTTGTGGGTTGATTTCCCTACAGATATCTTGTATTCCAATTTCCTCTGCCATATCAAAGAATGTCCTAGGTAATCTTCTTCTTCCGTTTTTTCCTGTTTTATTGCTTTTATAATCAATTGTTCCGTCTACTATCGCATTAAAATCTCCTACTAGACAAATATTTTGGTACTCCATTTCTATTATCTTTCTGTGTAGGCTTTGATAAAATTCTTCTTGATTGTTATTTGGTGCGTAAATTGCCACTAACAATGTTTGGTTTTGGTGTAGATATATTTCTACCATTACAATTCTTCCTTCTTTATCTGAATATATCAATTTAGAATCTATTGTCTCTTTAATGTATACAGCAACCCCTTTATTTTCTGATGTGCTGATGTGTAATAAAGTTTCCCAATTTTTGAATATTCCAATAATTTATGATGCTGCTCTTTTATATGTGTCTCTTGCAAACAAATTATGTCTATGTTCAATTTCTGTAATTTCCTAAAAACATTGTTTCTTTTTGATGGGGAGTTTAGTCCATTTACATTCACTGAAAAAAATCTGTTTTCTTTCTCCATTTCCATTATTTATATTTAGGTCTAGTCGATCTCGTAATCCTCTGTTCTCTGGCAGTTTCTTCACCTTCACCCTCTTGTTCCTCTTTCTCTTTCTGTTCTCCTGTTTGTGCGGTTGCTCCTTGAGTCGTCTCTTCCATTTGCTTCTGCTCCTTTCTCTCCCCTTGTCGTTGTTGCACTCCTTCATCCAAAATTGCTCTATTCCTTGCTTCGAAATCCTCTGCTTTCCAGATTGAATCCAGTCGATATCTTGTATTATTCCAATTTATTAAAATGCCTTCCAGCATTAGCCATCTGAAGTTTATGCCTTTGGCAATCAGCTTTGTAGTTAAGAAGTGGTAGTGTCTTTGAGTATCTCTTAGTCTCTTGGGTATCTGCTTTAAAACCACGATTTCTTTATTTTTATATTGTAAGGGCTCATCTCTCACTTTTCTCAGTACTTCATCCCTTGTTGTTTTCTTTATAAACCTTACATGTACTTCTCTTGGTAGTCTATTTTTCCTTGCATAGCTTGAGTTCATGCGAAATATTTCATCAATCTCCATTTGAATCTCCACTCTATCTGCCTTCAGAGCCTCTGCCAGAAGGTCAATGACCACGACTGCTATGTTTTCTTCTCTATCCTCAGGGATATTTTGAAATCTCAAGTAGTGTTCCGCTTTCTCCATCTCCAGTATCTTAACTGCCCCCTGTAGGTCTTGATTTTCTTGTTCTAATTTTTCATTTTCTTGTAATAACATTTCCATCTTTTTCATCAATATCCTCTGATTTATCTTCCATTTTCTGAATTCTTTGTTCATTTTTAATAATCATTTGGTTTTGAACTTCAAATTGTGCCTTTATATCCAGGATTTCTTTGCTTATTTTTTCAAGTTTACTTTGTGTCTCTTCATGATTTTTTTGCATCATCTCTTGAATCAGTTTTAATGAAGCCTGCATTTCATTTTGGGCAGTGCTTATTTTCTCACGTTGCAGCATTGTTTCAATAGATCCCTGGGTTGTTGGACTGGATTGTCCTACAGAGGGTGCAGAAGAAGTTTTCTTCATAAGTCTAGTAATGTTTGATGTACTCATTTTACAGCTCCCAGTCTTAAACCAAAGTCCAAAATGCAAAAGGGAGCCAGCTGTTTTAGGCCAAATCCACCTCCCCCAGTCATGTCTTAGTTATAAAGCGTTCACTTTCTTCAAATAGTGTCTGTTTGGTTTTAGCCAAAGTCAACAAATATATCTATGAAAAGTCTTTTTCCTTGTAATCTCACTCCAAGGCACTTTAATGTTTGCAGGTCATTGTAGTGAAAGAATTTTTTTCCACTGTTTATTGGTGCTGTCGTTTCTTCTTTCGCCACTAGATGTCCTCCTCGGCTTGTTTATCAATGTCCAATATCCTTTAAAATGCTTTCCCCTTTTGTAATTACTTGTCGCCTTTAACTTAATCCTTCTGGGGGTCTTTTCTTTTCAGCTTTTTCCCATCAGGGGCTCAACGTTTTATAATCCTCAAGGAAAAGGAGAAAATTCTAGCTCACCCAGTCTCAGCACGCTGTTGACAGTCAGCTGTTTTGCGGCGCTTTCCTTCCGGCTGTAGACGACTTGGGCTGCCTCGGCTCACCCGGCAGCCTTTCTTCCGCCTTTTCAGAGGGGTTCTTCAGTTCGCGCCGATCGGCTGCCGCCTGATCTGAGGTCCTGGAGTGTCCCTCCTTCTTTGTTGCCCCTCCAGGGCAACTTTCCGACCCTTTAAGGGTCGCTGGGTGAAGCGAAACCGAACTGAGAAGCCAGAGCGCCAGTCCATCCCATCAGTGACCAAACTGGAAGTCTCCCTCTAATAGGTTATCTTTTGCTCTGCTATATTCATCCCAATGGTTGGGATCATTATCGTCCCAATCAGGATGGGTTAGGGGCCAGACTACTGGCGCAAGGGCTACATGCCCTGGGATTACTACTGTGTTTCCCTGAAAGTAAGACCCAGTCTTATATTATTTTTGCCTCCAAAAGAGACATTAGGTCTTACTTTCAGGTGGTGGGTTCCTAGACTTGGACAATTCTGCCCAGCAATACCAATAGGGTATCTGACTGGGCTGAATTTGAGATCTCAGTTCTTTTATTACTTTAAAAGTACCGCAATCTGGCCAGATTTGTCTCCCGGTCTTGTCTCTAAGCAAAGCCCATCTGCATAATTCCCTCACATGTTTTTCTTCATTCTGGCCAGGACGGGCACTCGCCTCTTGCCCCACACCACAAGCAATTCTCCTAGGGGGGTTCCTGTCATGACCCTTGAGCTACAGCTTCCCATGTTCCCCTTCCAATGTGGGGTTCAATTGGCTTAGCCGGGTCTCCCTTTGCGGCCAAACTCTGCCACTCCGCCTGTCAGTTTTCAGACAAAAAAAATGTCCGGGAGGACTCCGGTTCCCTCACAGAGTACGGGCACCTCCTAACCAGGGAACACACTGCCTATTACTCTGCAGACCAAAAAGGGGTCCGGGAGGACCTGCCACCTCCAACACTGCAGGTAAAGGCACCTCCTTCAACCGCCAGTCACTTTTCAGACTCAGGGGAGTCTGGGAGAACCTTCTACTTCTACAGCAGGTACGGGCACCTCCTAATCCAGGCTTTGCTCACGAGACCTTACCGGGATCTGCTATGGACTCCAACCCCTACTCTCATTCGATGCCCACTCAGCTCCCTTTGCTCCATTTTGCAAAAGGTTCCACACTCCGGTTCAATCCCATTGCATTCTAGATTCCTGCCAGTCACGGCTTGGTAAAGCTAGGAGCAGGCCTGGGGGCAGCTAGGAAAAACATGGAGGAGGTGGAATCCTAGCTGCGACCAGAGGAGGAAGCCCCCCCACAAGCCCTTTCACTCCCCACAATTCCTTAAACTTGTAATTTAGCGGTACTCACCCAGTTTCAGGCAGCTGTTGAGCGCAAGACTCAAAGACCTCCCTTTACTACCCTATGCCACCCGGGCAGGGTCCGTGGGCTTCCCCACAAACAAAAGGGCCTGTTGCTGGCTGGGTAGTGGCCCTACGGGCCCGGTCCTGTGGCTGGGTTAGCTGGAAGTCCCTTTGTGGTCACCAGAATTGTAGAAAGAAAAATCTCTCTGGTTCGTTTCTCCAGCTGGGGACAAGCCTTCAGCGTGCATGAAAATAGACACAAAGCGAAGCAAGCTGCCAGAAAGTGGATTTTAATTCAGAAGCCATACAGAATAGTGACTCAGCAATGGATTCTGGACTAGCTAGCAAATTTTCCAAGGAAAATGATCCAACTCTTATACCCCCCTGTGCTATTGAAGTCTTCATGGGATTTGCAAAGCGCTATTTGTCTTTCTAATTTTCTTGCTGTGGATTAGCTTGGTCCAGAAAAGGTTAATCCTATCTCCAGGGAAAAGGAGATAGCCAGCTTCTGGGTTTCAGTGCCTAAGGGTAATCCTGTCAGTTCTTTATTGTTTACAAAAGGCAGCTGCTTTCAGTTTTTCTTGTTACAATTGTTTTCTTTGGCAGTCTGCCCAGAGCTATTAACTCCACAGGCGGGGGAGGAGGAGAGAAGAGAGGAGAAAAAAAAACTTTTCTCCGGTGCTTTTATTTTTGGCTTGGCTTTTCTTATGCAGGGGAATGGCTGGTTCTTTTGAAGCAGCCTTCCTGAATGGATCTGTATTTGTGATAGCTGGTTTCTGGGGCTAGGTTTCTGCCTCTTAGGAAATTAGCTTGGGAAATTTTGAAAAGCGAGATAATAAAAGCCCAGTCTAGCACAATAACAACAAAGAGGAAAAATAACAGCTCTCAAAAGAAACCAGCATGGCTGCATAAAGAACTCTCTGATAAATTGAAAGACAAAAAGGACAAGTATAAAAAGTGGAAAGAGGGGCACATAACTAAGGCAGAATATCAGCAAATAGCCCGAGCCTGCAAAGATGGAGTGAGGAAAGCTAAGGCTCAAAATGAAATAAGGCTTGCAACAAAAGTCAAAAATAACAAAAAAAGCTTCTTTCAACATGTAAAAAAACAAGAAAAAAGTTAAGGAAATGATTGGTCCATTAGTGGGGAAAGTGGCAAGAAGGTGACAAGCAACAGGGAAAAAGCAGCACTACTCAACTCGTTTTTTGCATCCATATTTACACAAAGGGAAAAAGCAGTCCAACCTATCAAAAACAGTACTGTAAAAAACAGATTAGAAACACAAGTTAAGATAGGCAAGAAAATGGTACGTGAGCACCTGTCCACCCTAGACAAGTTCAAATCACCAGGACCAGATGGACTACACCCCAAGGTTCTGAAGGAACTGGCAGATGTGATCTCAGAACCACTGAACTATATTTTTCAAAGATCCTGGAGCACTGGGGAACTACCAGAGGACTGGAGAAGAGCTGATGTAGTTCCCATCTTCAAAAAAGGGAAAAAAAATGGACCCAGGAAACTACAGACCTATCAGCCTGACCTCAATACCTGGGAAGATCTTGGAAAAGATAATCAAGCAACGAGTCAGCGAACACCTAGAGGCAAAGAAAGTCATTACCAAAAGCCAACATGGGTTTGTCAAAAACAGATCATGCCAGACAAATTTTATTGCATTCTTTGACCAAGTGACAAAATTAGTGGACCAGAGGAATGCTGTAGATATAATTTACTTGGACTTCAGTAAGGCATTTGATAAAGTAGATCACAACCTACTACTCGATAAGATAGAAAAATGTGGGTTAGACAGCATCACCACCAGATGGATTCGTAGCTGGCTGACCAGCCGTACTCAGCGTGTGGTCCTCAATGGAACTGCATCTACATAGAGGGAAGTGTGTAGTGGGGTGCCCCAGGACTCTGTTCTGGGCCCAGTGCTCTTCAACATCTTCATCAATGATTTGGATGAGGGGATAGATGGGGAACTCATCAAATTTGCAGACAACACTAAGCTGGCAGGAATAGCCAACACTCCAGAAGATAGGCTTAAGATACAGAAGGATCTTGACAGACTTGAACATTGGGTGCTATCTAATAAAATGAAATTCAATGCTGAAAAAAGTAAGGTTCTATATTTAGGCAAGAAAAACCAAATGCACAGGTATAGTATAGGTGGTGTGGTCCTCAATGGAACTGCATCTACATGGAGGGATGTGTGTAGTGAGGTGCCCCAGGGCTCTATTCTGGGCCCAGTGCTCTTCAACCTCTTCATCAACGATTTGGACGAGGGGATAGATGGGGAAATCATCAAATTTGCAGATGACACCAAGCTGGCAGGAATAGCCAACACTCCAGAAGACAGGCTTAAGATACAGGAGGATCTGGACAGACTTGAACACTGGGCGCTATCTAACAAAATGAAATTCAATGGTGAAAAAAGTAAGGTTCTACATTTAGGCAAGAAAAACCAAATGTACAGGTATAGTATAGGGGGTACCTTGCT
>NW_015388472.1:88569-103943 GCF_001527695.2 Protobothrops mucrosquamatus
ATTATTATTATTATTATTATTATTATTATTATTATGGATCATCGCACAGTCAGCCAGATGTTCAGACTGGATTTGGCATTTTGTCTACCTATCGAGTCCTTACCAAGGACCTGGGATAGGCAGATGTGGATGTTTGATGGTATTACAGATATCGTCGCAGGATGAAAGCAGTTCCTAGTAAGGCCGCCTTTTGCAATTGACTAATGGTGAATTTGTCAATGCCAATGGTGTTCAAGTTATTATTATTATTATGTAGCCAAAAGCTTCCCTTATTCAAACTTCTTAGCATTTTCCTGTTTCCCTTCTCATACCAAAATCTAATATTCTAATTACAAATCTTATCTTTCTAGTTATGATAATACTTCTATTTCTAGCAATTATCTATTTTCCACCATATTCAAACATCTAGTTAATAATATAATATCCCATCTAATGGATCAAAACCTCTATTTTCTTCAGTCTTACTCTAGGTTTCTTCCTTTGCCAACTAACTTTCCAAGTCAATGCATTTGAATCATCAAGTAATTTTTCCTCTGTTTCTGTATATATTGTTTAGACTAAGAAGGACCATTTGATTAAAGTATTTTTGGAAGAACAAACCCATTGATATTCATTAAACACCCTCCTTCCTTCTCCAGTTCCCCACAGTTCTCCTAACACAGGGGTCATAAAAGGGCCAAGTTTGAAGACCCCTGTCCTAACAGCTCTATCTTCCATTCAATCAGTTCTTCCTTTTCCTCAAATGTATTCTGAATTCTTGATTGGTAAGATGTCTTTTCCATTTCCAATATTATCGCTCCGTCTTCTAGTTCTTCAGTTGTCTGAATCTGTCAGTTAATTCCTTCCTTTAGGTCCTCCATCTTTGGATCTGCTTCCTCTAGTTTTCCTTCTATTTTCTGGGTTGCTAGTTCCTTCTTTGTAGTCATGTTCTGGGTTTGTAAATTTAGATTAGAAAATTGTTCTTTTATCTCCTTTGTGTTATTTCTAATCTCATCACTAGCTAAAGCAATAGTCTCTTGTATTGATTTCAACATGGAGAGAATTTCTTTCTGATCTTCATCCATATTTTCTTGGTGGTATATCAAACTGAAAACTTTGGGGACAGGTGTTAGAGATGTTTTTTTTACCATTTAGAGCTGAGTATGGGACATCCATTTCATTTTTTGTAGGTGGTCTTTATAATAAAAATTGTTCATCAATCAAAGATTTGTAATCCAAAATATTCCATCATCTCAAGCAATGTTGTGTGTTTCTCCTGCAGGGAAATAGTTCCACAAAACAGCTCTGAAAGTCAGTTAATATTTATATTCGTAGCTCAGGCAGGCTGGTTTCAAAATAGTTCATTGTCTCTGCCACACCGATAAGCAGCCCAAAAGTTATTTTTTCCCTTTTCCCAGGCAATAATGTTTAATTGTAGCATAATAATAAGCACAGTTAACATGTGAGTTTATTCATTCTGGGCCACTAATTAACAGTCCTGTTTCAATTACCATTAACTGAAATCTCATTTGAATTATGTTAACTTCAGATAATTTTTTGAGGGCTATTAAAGAGAGAAAAGGAATTCTTTTTGATAAAGATATTAAATATGTTAGCACTTTAGTATAGATCAAGGGTGTCAAACTGCTGGCCCGCGAGCTGGATGCGTCACGCGGAAGCCGCGCCCACCCCATTGCCGGCAATGGCAAAACTGTCCCGATACGTTGCGCGACATCACGTGACGTCATGAGTTTGACATGTCTGGTATAGATGGATAGTAGGAAAAAAATGGAAAAGCTAATGGTGCCACCACCCAAAAAAAACATGTCAAGCAGCAATGGCATGAAACCATAAATAAGTAGCTCTAATGTTAAACTGCTACAGAAACTCCAGGTTTAATCACTTCAAGTACTGGATGATCTAATCCTTTGATAAAAGTCAGCTGCAAAAGACACAACAGATGTTTGGATACGTATGTAAGTCTGCCTTCTGGCCCGGGATTTAATTACACAACCATTAAAGCTTTTCATCTCTTTGTTCTGTGGCCTGGAAACTACTTGTTTCCTACATGATTCACTTACCAGGAATGGATTACCGGTATATTGTCTGTTACACACAACCAACATAGATGTATTTCAGAAAGAAGTGGTAGTAGGGGGTGGGGGTTGTACATATTTTTATTAGCACAGTAACAAATGCAGACTTATAGTCCACAACATACAACCAATCCACTGAGTGACTCCTATGCCACGCCTTACAGTTATACAGCTTAAGGTATTTTGCTACAGGATGCTCCAAGTTCAGTTAAAACCTTTATTTTCACAAAGGTAACCTGGTATAGAAAAACGAATCCCCTATTTTGAAATTAATGAAATGGTAGTCTTATAAAAAGATGTGTTAAACCTGAAACTCTAGCACCTTCCCTAGGGAAAAATATTCCCAATAAAACCAAGCTAAAAGAAAAGCAAGTTGCAAGCCCTCTTGCAAGAACTTTTACATAAATGCCAAATATATATATATACCCATAAATTAAGCTATTTTCTTTTTATCTATCTCAAGTAACCAAACACCCTTTCCTACCCCCATCCAATTGTCAGATTAGTTTACATTCTTCTTGGTGCTATATCAGAGCTGCTATTGCTGAACTAATGAGTCTTAAAATATGCTATTCCCATTCTAGCTGTCTAGTGTAGCAAGATACCTTAAGTAACAACATCACCTCAGGAAATAAAAGACAGAATAAAACCTGTTATAGAAATGCCCTACTTTTTTCAGTTTCTCCCCTTCCCTCTCCTACCCCTTCAAAATCATAAGCAGCTCTTTCCATCACAGATGATTTAACACAAAGGTCTGACAAAAATCCAGTTTATGTCGCATATCTCTTGGTCCACTGTCTGGCCATTCTGTCGTGCTCTGCTCTGTTAGTCATATATTGAGTAGCAATACTTCCAACAAGGGGATCAGCTGCAAAATAAAACAATTTCCAGTTAATTATCAATTTTAGGGGAAGAGAAAAGACACATAAGAGAGAGATCAGATGTGATGAGTACTCCTACAGCATTGCTTTACTGAAAAAAAACTGACATTTTACTTTCAATTTTAGAATTTAAGTACATTTTCCACTTAGGCCAAGGATGGGGAGAGGAACCTGTGGCCCTCTAGATGTTGCTAAAGTGCAAGTCCCAACCTTTATACTTTTCCACTAGACTTCACAGTGCTTTTTCAACAATAGCCATGCTTGCTGAAACTGCTGGCAATCATAGTTAACACTGTATCTCTGTTAGGCATGTGGACATTAAAGACCTACTGTAATAATACGACTTGCTGGACAACTCCTGTTTCCATAGGTGAAGTATGTTTCTATCAATCCTTTAAAATATCTCACAACAGCCAACTCTCCTGAAGAGATGATAATGGCTTTCACAACACAATATCAGCAGATAGCCCGAATCTGCAAAGATGAAGTCAGGAAAGCTAAGACTCAGAATGAACAAAGACTTGCAACAAAAGACAAAGATAATTTTAAAAGTTGCTTTCAATATATAAATAACAAGAAAAAAGTCAAGGAAACAGTCAGTCAACTAAAGAGAGAAGATGGCAAGGAAGTAACAGGCAGTAGAGAGAAAGCACAGCTGCTTAACTCATTCTTTGCATCAGTCTTCACGCAAAAAGAAACTATGGCCCAAACTACTGTTGAGGGAAAAGTCTTCATCATGGTTCAGTCCAAGCCGGGAATAAACAACATGGCAACTGCTTTAGAAAGAAGGTTGCAGTTTATTCAAGAGGAGAGCCAGACAGGAAGATGGCTCTGGAAGAAAAAAGAGTGTGAGCACATGTAGGGAGTGGGTTTTTATACCCTCTGGAGCCTTTTGTTTGGAGTTATTCCTGTGGCATGAACTTTGACCTGAGTCTGAGTGTGCCTTTCTGGTATTCTGATTGTGGTGGGTTAATCCTATTATGTCCCAAAGGTCATATCCTGCTTCCCTGTGGCTGTGGCTGATGACTCTTAGATTTTTGGTGTTGATTCTAGGGATCTTTCTTCCTAATCCCAGTTTCCTGATTTCAGTCTTTCTGACGAGATTATCACATCTGCAATTCTGCAGACTTGGTTTCTGCTTGGGACAGAGAGACTTGGGGGCAGGGTTGGTTTCTGCTTTTAAAATCCTTTAGGGAAATATATTCTGCCTTTTAAATATTTCCAAGAATATTTCTTTCTCTGGTGGGGGGGCTGACTTCCCACAAATCCCCCCTTTGTGCCATAAGTGTGTGAATGACACACTTACTGGCTCAAGATTAAAATTGATCTGGTCAGGGAGACTTGGTAAACAAGCTTTAAACTGTTAAGCCAAAAAAGGAGGCACTAATAGAGTTCAACCATGAAGGTCTAAAGCCAGGGCAAACGTTCTGTAAGATGGAAAAGAAATTTATAGTGTCCAATATTCTGTGCCAATTCTTTTTCCAATGTTGGATGTCACTTTGAGCTTCCAGTCAGGTTTTGAAGCACATGCCTCTCAAAATTCTTCACAGCTATGGTCTTCATCAGTACATAACCACTGGCTGCCCATTTTCAAGGGTTGTTTCCTGCCTTAGCTCTTAGTTCAGTGCATCCAGGTTTGTAATGTCCAATTGAAGTTAGCCAGTATGCAAGCCAGGCTATTACATTTTCTTAAATTGCACATAGTGAGCCCTAGGACTTCAAAATCTGAGTCCACCAGTGCAAGATATTCAGGGCTTGGGTTTGGAGATCTCTTTCCTGCTACTTCCCTAGTCAGGGCATATGAATTGCAAATTGCCTGAGGGGGCCTGGTTCCCTCCCCCTTGGAATTTATAGGAAGTTGTACATGCAAAGCTTTGGAGCCACAGAGCAAAAAAACCAGCCTGGGGAACTTTACTGAAGGTAGGTGGAGGGGATAGAATCAGTGTGATTATGCATGGTGTGTGTGCATGTGTGCAGCTACTAATACAAACAGGCAATACAAACATTCTGGATAAATTTTCCTCCCACCAGACAGAAATCCAAGGTGTTCAGTACTTTCTGTGCCAACTATTCCCAAATGCCATCATTCCATAAATACATTCAACTGCTTAATTACAACACAAATGGGGCAAGAAAGAAAACCTTATAATGAGTTTCCACCCTCCCCCCATAGTCTTCCTAATTTTCTTCTGAGGCTTCACATGGGGACCAATGGCTCCAGGACTCCTTCCTTCCTCTGCAGCTCTCACAGGCATCTGGGGGAATGGTAGGACTTGGGAAGATCTGTTCTACTAAGGTTGCATGGTGGCTTTTTAGTGGATGGCTGGATTCAAAACCAAATTCCATGGCTCAAATGGATGGAGGCAGTGTCTGGGTCAGTGTGCTCTGCTTCCAAAGGTTGGGGGGGTCATCTGTGTAGGGCTGAAAGACATGAGAGCAAGATCTCGTCCCCCCTTTCTGGGTGGACTCTCCCAGGAGAGGCAGACAAAGGCATGGAGCACAGAAGATAAGAAAAGGAGAAGTAGAATTGGGCAGAAGGGGGGGGGGTAGCTTGCAGACAGAGTTTGAAAAAGGCATCAATACTGCAGTGGTTAAAGAAACAGGCAGACAAAATGAGGAAATCACAGATGAGGACAAAAGAAAGCTGGATTCTGGTAAGAGAACAAAAATGAAAGGTTTCACATCTGAACTTGAACATTTGCAACATGTTAGAGAAGACTTAAAGGACTTGCAACTTGAAAATGCTGGTCATGTTTCAGGAAAAGGATAGACCACGGGTCGGCAACCCGCGGCTCCGGAGCTGCATGCGGCTCTTTGAGCCATCACCTGCGGCTCCGGAGCCTCCTCCGCCATTTGCAGAGAGAGAGACAGAGAGGCACTTTTGCTTCCCTTCTCTCTCTCTCTCAGGCAGACTTACCTCCTGCAGGGCTCCTGATTGGCCCTGTGCCCGGGTGCCCCACCCCCTGGGAGAAGCGTGGCCAGGGCCTCGTGGCCTTGAAGCCGCCCGGGGAAGCCCCGGGATCCCTGATGGGAGCGGCCCGCTGGAGGCTCCGCTGAACGGGACAACCCTCCCGCAAGCTGCGGCCCAAGGGAGGCCAGCCCCTGTCATCCCCAGCCAGCCCGACCATTGGACCCGCTGGCCAGGAAGGCGCGCCGGAGTCCAGGCTGCCGGGAAGGAAGAAGGAGATTCAGCAAAGGTAGGAGAGGAGAGCTGCCTCCTGGGGCCCAGCGCTGGCGGCAGCTTCCTTGCCATCCTCTTCCTCCTCCCCTTCTTCCTCCTCTTGCCCCCAAGGCGGCTCGGGCGGGCGCCGGGGCAAGAGGGTTGCCTGGGGGGAGCAGCCGGGCTGGCGGAGGGGCTAGCGGGCCGCGTGGCCCCAGCCCCCACCGCGGCTCAATCGAATGGGCGGAGGGCGAGGTCGGGCAGCGCGGAGTCACGGCTGGGATGGCGGCAGCAGTTTTCTCGCCCTTCTCCTCTCCTTCCTCCTGCTGCCTCCAAGGCGGCTCGGGCGGGTGCCGGGAGGAAGAGGGTTGCCTGGGGGGAGCAGCCGAGCTGGCGCAGGGGCTAGCGGGCCGCGCAGCACCAGCCCCCACCGCGGCTTAATCGGATGGGTGGAGGGCGAGGTAGGAGAGGAGAGCCGCCTCCTGGGGCCTGGCGCTGGCGGCGGCTTCTTTGCCCTTCTCTTCCTCCTCCCCTTTTTCCTCCTACTGCCACCAAGGCGGCTCAGGCGGGCGCCGGGGCAAGAAGGGTGCCGGGGGGGAGCAGCTGGGCTGGCAGGGGCCGCGCAGCCCCAGCCCCCACCACGGCTCCATCAGATGGCGGAGGGCAAGGCCAGGCAGCGTGGAGTCCCGGCTGGGGCGGCGGCTTCCTCGCCCTCCTCCTCTCCTTCCTCCTGGTGCCCCCCAGGCGGCTCGGGCGGGCGCTGCCTCCACCGCGGCTCCATCGATGGGCGGAGGGCAAGGCAGGGCAGCGTGGAGTACCGGCGAGGGCGGTGGCCGGGCTGGGGATGGCGGGGACACCCGATGATGCTGCCGTGCCTCTGCCGGAGCCGCTGCCTCCCATCCTGCTCCCCCTCCCCGCTCGTTTGGCTGAGGATGCGGCGGGGCGGCGGCCGGACCAGGGGCGGCAGCGGGGAACCCCGACGAAGTTGCCGTGCCGCCACCAATGCTGCCGTGCCGCCACCAACGCTCCCCCTCCCCACCCGAGAAAGAGAAAGAGGAAAGAAAGACAGAGAAAGAGAGAGGAGAGGGAGAGAAAGTTAGAGGAAAGAGAGAAAAGAAAGAGGAAATTGAGAAAGAGGAAAGAGAAAGAGAGAAGAAAGAGAGAAAGAGGGGGCAGCAGCGGGGAACCGCCGCCAACGCTGCCGTGCCGCCGCCAACGCTGCCGTGTCACCGCCAACGCTCCCCCTCCCCACCCGAGAAAGAGGAAAGAGAAAGAGGAAAGAAAGACAGAGAAAGAGAGAGGAGAGGGAGAGAAAGTTAGAGGAAAGAGAGAAAAGAAAGAGGAAATTGAGAAAGAGGAAAGAGAAAGAGAGAAGAGAGAGAGGAAAGAGAGAAAGAGGGGGCGGCAGCGGGGAACCGCCACCAACGCTGCCGTGCCGCCGCCAACGCTGCCGTGCCGCCGCCAACGCTCCCCCTCCCCACCCGAGAAAGAGGAAAGAGAAAGAGGAAAGAAAGACAGAGAAAGAGAGAGGAGAGGGAGAGAAAGTTAGAGGAAAGAGAGAAAAGAAAGAGGAAATTGAGAAAGAGGAAAGAGAAAGAGAGAAGAGAGAGAGGAAAGAGAGAAAGGAAAGAGAGAAAGAGGAGAGAGGAAAGAGAAAGAAAGGGAGAGAAAGAGGGAGAGGAAAGAGAAAGAGGGGGAGAGGAAAGAGAAAAAGAGAGGAAAGAGGGAAAGAGAGGGGGAGAGGCAAGAGAAAGAAAGAAAGGGAGAGGAAGAGGGAGAGGAAAGAGAGAAAGAGGGGGAGCGGGAAAGAGAGAGGGGGAGAGGAAAGAGAAAGAAAGGGAGAGAAAGAGGGAGAGGAGAGAGAAAAAGAGGGGGAGAGGAAAGAGAAAGAAAGGGAGAGAAAGAGGGAGAGGAGAGAGAGGAAGAGGGGGAGAGGAAAGAGAAAAAGAGAGGAAAGAGGGAAAGAAAGAGAAAAAAGATTGAGGAAAGAGAGAGGAAAGAGGAGAGAAAGAGAGAGGAAAGAGACAGAGAGGAAAGAGAGAAAGAGAGAAATAGGAAAGAGAGATGAAAGAGAGAAAGAGGAAAGAGAGAAAGGAAAGAGAGAGAGAAAGAGAAAGTGAGAGGGGGAGAGGAAAGAGAAAAAGGAAAGAAAAAAGAAGAAAGAGAGAGGAAAGAGAAAGAGAGGAAAGAGAGAGACAGAGAGATCCTTTTGACATCTAAAATGAAGGTAACAATGCATATATCCTTTTTTACCTTTATTTTATATATACACACACAAACACATACACATACATACATACATACATACATACATACATACATACATACATATATAAAAGGTAAAACAGGATATATGCAGTGTTATCTTCATTTTAGATATCAAAAGGGTTTTGCGGCTCCCAGTGTTTTTTTTTCTGTGGGAAACGAGTCCAAGTGGCTCTTTGAGTGTTTTGGGTTGCCTACCCCTGGGATAGACAGATAAAACCCATTTACAACACATACAGTAAATGCAAGAGTGAAACTTTTCGAGCAGATGAACTTAAAACATTCCCTCCTGGTAACTTTGGGCTGTTCTTAAGAGTACAGAGAGAGAAAGGAAGAAGAAAAAAACAAACAAACACATTTTTCTTCACTTTGTTTGTTGGCCAGACAAACAGAGTGAGGGTATTTTCCTTTGGTGGCTTAATTTAAGCAGAATTTCTAGCAGAATTTTAAAATTCTTTTCTCTTTGGATTAGAGACAATTAACAGTCACATTTACCTCACACACAAAGACTTTGACACACATATACACACAAAGACAAGAGAATAGAAAAGGAAACAGAAGTCTTAGTTTTACACATCCTAGTCATTCCCACCATAAATCTCAGTTAACTCAAATTAGGGAAGGCACAAATCTTAAACATACCACGTGTTTGCAGAGAAAAAGAGAGAGAGAGAGAATCACTATTCCTATATTTTAATTTCCTTTTATGTACCTTTATTTAGCCAAATTGGTTTCCCAGCAAAGCCTGAGCAAAGCCCACTTTTTTACAGTTTTTCTACCTATCTCTTTTTCATACGTGCCTGAACAGGTAGCTGATTCCCATCCCAGGACTCAAGCATGCCTTTACTGGGGAGCCTATCTCGACCCTTGAACTAGAACACCCCATGATTCCCTTATTCCTGATGCAGGGGTTCACTTTGGTTCTATTGGGTCCGGCGCACTGAAGCCTCCTAATGAGACTTCTGCCTACCACCACGGTTTTGGGTCAAAAAGGGATCCATGGAGCACTCTGGATCCCTCACAAAGTTTGTGACGCTCCTTTAGGGATCTACCACCACGGTTTCAGACCAAAAAGGGGTCTGTCGAGGATACTTCTGCTCCCCTGCAGAAGGTACAGGACGCTCTCTTACCGGCTTTACTTCACTTTTCACCACCACTGTTTGTGGACTTCAAATGTCCGGGAGGACCTCTGCTTGCTTTCCAGAGGTAACGGACGCTCCTAGCCCAGGGCTTAATTTCCTAACTTGGGGCTTTGCTTACAGGGCCTAACCAGCTGGTTGCCCAAATCCAATTCTCTCATTCACTCATTCCATTCTGTTTTCACACAGCCTCTCCCTTTTCCCTAATGAAAGGTCCTGCGCTCTGGCCAACCCCCATGCTTTCCAGGGTCTGCCACTTGAACAGATCCTTTCTGCAGTTAGGAAAGACCAGAGGGAGCAAAATCCAACTGTGATTGGGAAAAGGTTCTTCTCACTCACACACACAGACATACACACATTTCTTTTGCTCCCCTGGGCTTTAAAGTTAAAATTTAGAGGTACTCACCTTCACCTTCTTTCCAAAGCAGCCCTTGAGCTCAAACCCAAAACTCCCTTTACTACCCTGGCTCCACATGGGCAGGGCCTGGGAAACCCATCCACAGACACAAAGGGTCTGCTGCCGGCAAGATGGGGCTTACCAGTCTCAGTCCATTGGAGAGGTTAGCTTGGAGCCCCATCTGGGTCGCCAAATTGTTGAGGGAAAAGTCTTCATCATGGTTCAGTCCAAGCCGGGAATAAACAACATGGCGACTGCTTTAGAAAGAAGGTTGCAGTTTATTCAAGAGGAGAGCCAGACAAGAAGATGGCTCTGGAAGAAAAAAGAGTGTGAGCACATGTAGGGAGTGGGGTTTTATACCGTCTGGAGCCTTTTGTTTGGAGTTATTCCTGTGGCATGAACTTTGACCTGAGTCTGAGTGTGCCTTTCTGGTATTCTGATTGTGGTGGGTTAATCCTATTATGTCCCAAAGGTCATATCCTGCTTCCCTGTGGCTGTGGCTGATGACTCTTAGATTTTTGGTGTTGATTCTAGGGATCTTTCTTCCTAATCCCAGTTTCCTGATTTCAGTCTTTCTGACAAGATTATCACATCTGCAATTCTGCAGACTTGGTTTCTGCTTGGGACAGAGAGACTTGGGGGCAGGGTTGGTTTCTGCTTTTAAAATCCTTTAGGGAAATATATTCTGCCTTTTAAATATTTCCAAGAATATTTCTTTCTCTGGGGGGGGGGTGACTTCCCACACTACCAAAAACATAATTGTAAAAGACAGACTAGAAATAAAAATTAAAATAAACCAAAAAAATGGTAAGAGAACACCTATCTGACCTTGATGAATATAAATCACTGGGACCTGACAGATTACATCGCACAGTTCTGAAGGAGCTGGCAGATGTTATCTCAGAACCATTGTACCATATCTTTCAAAAATCCTGGAGCACCAGGGAACTACCAGAGGATTGGAAAGGAGCTGATGTGGTTCCTATCTTCAAAAAAACAAAAAACACCACAGACCCAGGAAACTACAGACCAATCAGCCTGGCATCAATACCTGGAAAGATAGTGGAAAACGATAATAAAAAAACAGATCTGTAACCTCGAAGCCAGCATGGGTTTGTTAAGAACAGATCATGCCAAATCAATCTTATTTCATTATTTGACAAAGTGACTAAATTAGTAGACCAGAGAAATGCTGTGGACATAGTATATTTAGACTTCAGCAAGGCATTCGACAAAGTAGACCACAGCCTGCTTCTTGGTAAACCAGAATGTGGGATAGACAGCATCACCACCAGATGGATTTGTAACTGGCTGACAAGCTGTACTCAACGAGTAGTCCATAATGGTGCTACATCAGAGGTCCCCAACCTTTTGGCACCAGGGACCGGTTTCATGGAAGACAATTTTTCCATGGACCAGGGGGGGAAGGTGGGGGAGGTTTCAGGATGATTCAAGTGCATTATATGTATTCTAAATTTTCTAAATAAACAAACAAATAAATAATGCACTTTATTTCTATTATTATTACATTGTATTAGATTAGACCAGTGACTTTCTGCTTCTAAGAAAGTGGGAAGGAAAAGAAACAATCCTAAACTCAGCCTTCCAGCAAAACAAACCAAAGATGCAAATGAGAGAAGGATTCCCTTGGAGACATAGTGCTTAAGGGGAAATGTAGCTTCTCCCCTCCCCCCTCCCACATTGCAAGCCTGGTAAGAGCGCTCTTGGCTTGCAAACTTGAGAGCTGCAGGAAGAAAGGAGCATGAACATACACACACACACACAAATACACACACCAAATTAAACCACGAAAAGCAGGCAGGAAATTGCCAAAACATGAGGCACCTGGAGCAGCATCAAAACAAAAGCAAAAAACTAAGCTGTCTTAGAAAAGGTGCAAACAAGAGAGAGATTCTCTTGAAGACGCAGTGCTTAAAGTGAAAGGTAGTTTCTCCTTGCCCCTATTTGCACCCCGAGAAAGCACCCTCACAAACACATACCTTGGGGGGATCCCCCTCCAACAAGGTTTTGGGGAAGCCCCCGGTTGCAAGCTCGGCTGGCACGCGCTTGTCTTGCAAACTTGGAGACTTGCGTGAAGGGAGCACGAGCCCAGCTGGGGTGCCGGGAGGGGGAGAGGAGGAAAGTGAGGAGGAAGAAAACATAGTAGGAGGAAGAGGAAGCAGGAAGAGGAGGCAGAAGAAGAGATAGCACAAGAAGCAGGAGGAGGAAGAGGAGGAAGAGGAGGAAGGACCCGGAGCTCAGAAGTTGCAAGCCAGTTGCAAGCACAGCCGTTGGAGAACCTTTGCACTGAGCAAGATGGCTTCTGCCCTGCCACGCTTCCGCCCCTTCCCAGACCCCTGCAGACTCACTGCATGCCTCCAGCTGCATGGCCCGGTACCGGTCCACGGACCAGGGATTGGGGACCCCTGTGCTACATCTACATGGAGGGAAGTAAGCAGTGGGGTACCACAAGGTTCCGTCTTAGGCCCAGTGCTCTTCAATATTTTCATAAATGACTTAAATGAGGGAATTGAAGGGGAACTCATCAAATTTGCAGATGACACTAAGCTGGCAGGAATAGCCAACACCTGAGAAGACAAGCTCAGGCTCCAGAAAGATCTTGACAGATTTGAACAATGGGCCCTATCCAACACAATTAAATTTAATGTGGAGAAAAGCAAGGTTTTACACCTAGGCAGGAAAAACCAAAGGTACAAGTACAGATTAGGTGAAACTTGACTGAAAAACAGTAACTGTGAGAGAGACCATGGAGTTCTAGTGGACAATCACTTAAACATGAGCCAGCAGTGTGCGGCAGCAGTCAAAAAAGTTAATAAATCCTTGGTTGTATAAACAGAGGCATAGAATCAAAATCATGTGAAGTATTAGTACCACTTTATAAATCCTTAGTAAGACCACACCTGGAATACCACATCCAGTTTTGGTCACCACATTACAAAAAAGATGTTGAGACTTTGGAAAAAGTGCAAAGAAGAGCAACTAAGATGATTAAAGGCCTGAAGACTAAAACATATTAAGAACAGTTGCAGGAAGTGGGTATGGCTAGTCTACAGAAAAGAATGACTAGGGGTGACATGATAGCAGTATTCCAGTATTTGAGGGGCTGCCACAAAGAAGAGGGGGTCAACTTATTTTCCAAAGCACCAGAAGGCAAGACAAGAAACAACAGATGGAAACTAATCAAAGAGAGAAGCAACCTGGAATTAAGGAGAAACTTCCCAACAGTGAGGACAATTAACCAGTGGAACAGCTTGCCTTCAGAAGTTGTGGGTGCTTCATCACTGGACAGTCACTTGTCTGAAATGGTATAGGGTCTCCTGCTTGAGCAGGGGGGTGGACTAGATAGAAGACCTCCAAGGTCCACTCCAGCTCTGTTATGTTTGAAAACAATTTCCAAGGCATTGGACATACCATGGAACACAGTGAAGACAGTCATCAACAAGTGTAGAAAATATGGCACAACAGCAACGTTACCAAGAACCGGATGTTCCTCCAAAATTGATGAAAAAAAAAAGTGGTCCAAGAAGCCTTTAGCAGCATTAAAGGAGCTGCAGGAATTTCTGGCAAGTACTGGTTGTATACTATATGTGACAACAATCTCCTGTATTCTTTATATGTCTGGGCTGTGGGATAGGGTAGCAAGACAGAAGCCTTTTCTTCCAAAGAAAAACATCCATGCCCAGCTACATTTTGTGAAAACCTACATCAAGTCTGACGAAAGCATGTGGGAAAATGTGTTATGGTCTGATGAGACCAAGGTTGAACCTTTTTGCCATAATTCCAAAAAGTATGTTTGGCACAAAAACAACACTGTGCATCACCAAAAGTACACTATACCCACGGTGATGCATGGTGGTGGCAGCATTATGCTTTGGGGCTGCTTTTCTTCAGCTGGAACTGGGGCTTTAGTCAAGGTGGAAGGAATTAGGAACAGTTCCATATATCAGTCAATTTTGGCACAAAACCTTCAAGCCTCTGCTAAAATGCTGAAGAGGAATTTCACCTTTCAACATGACAATGACCCAAAACATACCTCCAAATCAACAAAATAATGGCTTCACCAGAAGACCAAAGTTTTGGAATGGCCCAGCCAGAGCCTGGACCTGAATCCAATTGAAGATCTATGGGGTGACCTGAAGGGGGCTGTGCATAGGAGATGCCCTTACAATCTGACAGATTTGGAGTGCTTTTGCAAGGAAGAATGGGCAAAGATTCACAAGGCAAGATGTGCCGTGCTGACTCCTACCCCAAAAGACTGAATGCTGTCATAAAATCAAAAAGTGCTTCAACAAAGTATCAGTTTAAGGGTGTGCATCTTTGTGTAGCCACATTTTAGGGTTTTTTTTCCCTTACAGGGCTTTTCAACTGGTGGTACGCGTACCACTTGTGGTACATTAATGAGTGGCAGGCGGTACACAGCCCTGCCTAGCCAAGTGTAGTGGGGGAAGGAAAGAGCCAGCACAGGCAAGGACTTGCAGTGAGAGAGTCCTCTGGAGCTGCAAAGGCCCCAGGCTCACTTCTGGCTCACCCTCCCCCATGAGAAAGGAGGAGGGGAGGCGGAGACAGGAGAGCCTATAAAAGGAGGCAGTTTGGGCAGGAGAGGGAGAGAGAAAAAAAGCAGCAGCCTTGGGAGGAGGCAGAGTCAGCTGCACCGAAGGGGAAGAAGGAGGGGGAGGGAGAGGGTGGGGGGAGAGGAGAGGAGAGGAGATCAAGCAGGCTGGCCATGAGCCGATCTACAACTGCTGTGGCAGCCACCTGTGCTGGCAGCAGCAAACAGGCAAGAAATGCAGCAGGGGAGGGGTTGCCCTCCAAGAGGAATGAAAAAAGGCAGCAATGGCTGGAGGTGAGGCATGGAGGAGGGAAGGAGATGGAGAGTGGAAGGATTCTTATATGCTTTTGTGACTTTGAAGTTCTGGGATTTGTGCAATGAGGGCTTTGTGTTCTTAAGGAGTGTTTGGCAATTTCTATTTGGCTGATGGCTGGTGTTAGCTTCTATTGCTCTGCTGTTGTTAGCTGTAAGTTTTGCTGCAAGGGATTTTGAAGTATTTTTCTCCTGAATGGATTTTGCCTGTAGCATTCCTTTACTTATGAATGGAGCCATTTGGGGAGGTTACCTTAGCCGGCAGCCAGTACTTACATTTTTTTTTCTTCCTTAAGTGCCGGCTGCGCTCCTTACTTTCCTTTCTAGCCAGTAGCTAATTCTTAAAGGGGAATGTGCCTTTTTAAGCTAGTTCACCAGAAAAAGGGAGGCAGGGAAGGGAGGGAGGAAAGGAAGTCCCGCCTTAGCACTTGGCCACCAGCAGCTCTGCCATTGACTTTGCTTGTCAAAAGGTTGCAGAAGGGGATCACATGACCCTGGAACACTGTGACCATTATAAATATGAATCAGTTGCCAAGCATCCAAATATAAATCACATGACCCTGGGCATGCTGCAA
>NW_015388472.1:104300-105827 GCF_001527695.2 Protobothrops mucrosquamatus
TCTGCCATTGACTTTGCTTGTCAAAAGGTTGCAGAAGGGGATCACATGACCCTGGAACACTGTGACCATTATAAATATGAATCAGTTGCCAAGCATCCAAATATAAATCACATGACCCTGGGCATGCTGCAATGGTCATAAGTGTGAAAAATGGTCATAAGTCATTTCAGTGCAATTGCAACTTTGAACAGGTTTTTTTGGGTCATTTTTGACACCTTGCTAGGTGGTACTCGAATATTGCCATATTCTAAAAGTGGTACAATCGGTAAAAAGGTTGAAAAGCCCTGCCTTAGAAGATTTCAGTTTGTTTTTCCAATTGTACAGCTTATATGTTATATTAAAGGTGGAAAAAATTCTGAAGTGATTTATCTTGGTCTGATTTTTTAACATCTCAAAAACCTAGCATTTGAACAGGGGCGTGTAGTCTTTTTATATCCACTGTAATGTGGCATGGTCATATGATGTCATGCTTTACAACCATGTCACTTAGTAATGGAATTGCTAGTCCTAATTACCATCATTAAATGAGGACTGCTGACTTCTGGTTTTGGGTTGCAGTGGCTGCAGGTACACGAAGAGGCTTCTCTCTTCGTTATCTGCCTTTCCTCTGCCGGTAGACCCTTAATTGGGTCGAAAAGTCACCCTGGAGGGGTGACTACTGATGAGGAGGACTCTCGTTGATTGCGGGGGGAGGAGGCAGCTCCCTCCGCGGTCCGAGGCAGCTCCTCAGGGCCGACGGAGAAAAGATTGGCCAGTAACATGGCCGATCATTTAGCTGCTCCAGCCGAAAGTCAAAAGAACATCTAAGCGTTAAGAAACCATCATGGATGATCCCGGTGAGACTTTTCCCTCTCTCTTTTTGCCTAACTACTCTCCTGTTAAAAGCCTTTTGGAATTACTTCCCTGCTTTGAAAGAGCTGCCTTTGTTTATCTGGGGAAAAGAGCTTTCCATAACAAAGGAAAAAACTTTTTATTGACTATTTTTATTTTTGGTTACTTGGGGGCCCTGGAAAAATCCTTATCATAAAACTTTATTATTATATCTTCTAAGCTGGAGAATATTGTTTTCCTATGTCTTGGACTTATTTTTTTAAAGGGATAAATCTTTATTGTTTGAAAAAAAAAACACAACTCTATGAGAAGCCGGAAAAGAGATTTCATAGCTTTTTGACTTTGCTAATCTCATTCTTGGTGTCTGGAAGGGACTTTCATAGTTTACTGAGGACATCTTGTGGAGAAATTTAAAACTGCAACCGTATCTTGTTTGTGTTACTACTGAAATGGAGAAACCATATTCACAACTCAACTGTAAACTCATACTGGAAAAAATTTATGAAGCTACTGAGGAAATATGTTCCCAAATAAGAGAGAGAACTGCAGAAATAATAAACAGAAATTCTACTGTGAACTTACAAACTGACCTTCAGACTCTATTTGATCATTCTACAGACCAAAAAGCAATAGAAGAGGAATTAATTTACATACAACCTATGGAGACTTTGGATGACCAGAAAATGATTGTAACTA
>NW_015388472.1:106359-113844 GCF_001527695.2 Protobothrops mucrosquamatus
GGATACCCGAAGTGATAATACGTTTATCTAAGATTAAATTGGACTATGGTAACTGTAAATTAATAAAGTTCAAAACAGGATTAGGATTTATAGATATGTAATGTAGAAATGGATTATGTTAAATAGGTTATATTATTTGAGGGAAATAGAGAGGGAACATTTAATGTATTTACTTGAGCTATTATATGATTTTGTTTTTTGATGATTGATCACCTAACCACCACGGTGTGTCTTGAGCATTCTGTTGTAAAAGTTAAAAAACCAATAAAATTTGTTATATATAAAAAATTAAATGAGGACTGCTTACATACAGTAGCTTTGAGACATACTTGCTTGTGTTTTCCTTGTGTACTGTGTTTTGGAAATGGGCCCTTAGCAAGAAGCAGCCAGGACAGTGCAGTAAAGCCTATGGGTTGACAGAATAGCCTAAAATAAGGCTGGACAAGGAAAAGGTAGCCTGAGCAGCGAATGCCTTCTGCAGTGATGATAGAGAGACCTATAGAAAAACAGCTATAATGCAGAAATATTTGCAAATAGTTTTGCTGCAACACTTCTAATTAAAAGAATATATTTCAAATTCTGCACAAAAATATGAGGTTGCTTGGTGCTAAAAAGCTCTGTTGCCCCCTCCTACTCAATATGTCCTTAAAAAGCCAAAAGAGTAATGTCTATGGAGATTCTCAGTCATCCAGGTCATGGTTGTCCCAAAGGTGCTTTTTTTCAAAAGGCAACTGGACTTTGTTTTTCCTTGTAGAACAATTAACCAGTGGAACAACCTGCCTCCAGAAGCGGTGAATGCACCAACACTGGAAGTTTTTAAGAAGAAACTGGACAGCCATTTGTCCAAAATGGTATAGGGTTTCCTGCCTGAGCAGGGGGTTGGACTAGATGACCTCCAAGGTCCCTTCCAACTTTATCATTATTATTATTATAAACCAGTGGTCCTCTGTCCAAAATGTGGACTTCGCTGTCTTCAAAAGAGTGACCTTTGTCTTTCAAATGCAGATGGACTGCTGAATCTTGTCCTGATGGGTTTGTTCGTCTATGTTGTGCCATGCATTTGTGAAGTGGTTGTTTTGTTTCTCCAATGTACATGTCTGCACATGTCTCACTGCATTGTACTGCATATATCGCATTGCTCAGTTTGTGTCTGGGTGTTTTATCCTTGGGGTGGACAAGCTTCTGCCTTAATGTATTCTTGAAAGAGGGGCCAAAGATTACATTAAGATTGAACAGCCCTCTCTCAACAGAGGGGGAGGGATACGACACCACCTATCTCCTGTTTACAACAGTCCTTTCAGCAGTTCCAAGAAGGTTCCACACCCATTTGTACTATTTAGGTCACCCTGAGAACACAGATAAACCTCCAAGTGGCCTCAGTGACTCTCAGAGAGAGTGCTAATGACCAGATGACTGCAAGGAATATAAATCCTTCCATTCTCCACCAGTCAGAACTGAAGAGAAGCTTCTTGGTTGAGAAGCGAAATGTCTTCAAGGAAAAACAACGTCCAGTTGCCTTTTGAAAAATGCACCTTTGAGACCCAAAAGAGTACAGTGTGAGAGGGTAGCCACTCTTCTTGCAGGAGATATTCCTGTATTAGTTAGTAGAAATCAATGTGAAAACTCCCAATGGCTTTACTGTAATTAACCCTGTATCAAATATGGGCGAACAAGGAAATGGGAGTACCATTCAATCTCTGTGATGGATCCTGTTTCTAACTCTTCCCCATCCCTCCTTTTGGCTCAACTTACCAGGATTGCAATCTGTGAGAAGTGAGCAAATTGAAAGAAGAACTTTAGAAATAGTTAATGCTGGACTCCAGTTGTCCTTTAATATATCCAGACAGATCACTCCTTGGCTGTTAATGTTGCAGTGATAGATTCTTGTTCGAAAGGTAACCTATATGAGAAAAGACAAAAACACATAAGGAATTTGTGTTTATCCTCGGCTCTGAAGCAAGAGAGTTGTAAGTATATTCTGTCTTTTCAGATAGGCCTCTAGCATTTACCTACAACAGAAATTAAATACTGAATTTGTCTAAGCATATTTACAAACAGCTTCCAATTTCTGATAAATTACTGATCTGCCATGAGACAACTTTCTATGATTTCCGGTTCTGCCATAGCTTTCGACCAAATGCTGTTCTCTCTTAATTCCAAAATACCAACCCTTGCTTATTAATTACATAATTTGAAGGCTTTTCTAGATTACAATAATAATTTTAAAAATTCTTAAATGTTACCTGAGCTGAATCAGTCAATACTGTTAAAATTTTGCTACATTTGATTTTCACTCAAAGGGATTAACATTAGTTTTACTAATGATTTCTACTACATTAATACATGTTTTCTGTTCTCATAGAAAAGAACTAAAATTTCACTTTCTAATGGTCAACAGCAAGCAACATTTCATGAAGGAAAATCTTGCTCAAATTTTGTTTTTGCAATACTTTTAATGACAGTAGATTGGTTACAGAGGCTGATTTAACCTTGTACAAACTTACTTTGTCTATCTCTATTTTCCCAATTCATGAATCTGTGCTAGTAACTTATGAATGTTACACCAACTAATGTAATTATATTTTAGGTTTTAATTTCATATATGCTAAATTCTATTCTAAAAAGTATTAGTAGTATTTCCTTTTCAACTAGCCATTATACAAGAATAAAACTGAGCATTTCAATTTATGGTGAACCACTGCTATCATGTGTACAATTGTCTGCATTACATGAGAATTACACAGCCTTAACAGGGGTGAGGAAATTTACTGCAGCATTAAATCTATGCTAATTTTCTTCACAACTTTAGGCAGAATAACTTATACAACATCTCCTTTCTAAAGACAGGTACTTTATTAAGAGGTAGAAATTAGTAAACTTTTGCTACAAGTACTGATTAGGAGAACATTTCTTGTTACATTCCTGATGCACGGTGCTTAGATTTGCCAT
Organism: Protobothrops mucrosquamatus; assembly: GCF_001527695.2. NCBI lineage: Eukaryota > Metazoa > Chordata > Lepidosauria > Squamata > Viperidae > Protobothrops > Protobothrops mucrosquamatus. The sequence continues at coordinate 109,309 of NW_015388472.1, forward strand.
TAACTTAATACATTTTTCCTCTAGGGACCAATTGTGAAACCAATTAAGCCCAAATCTTCTACCAGATGCATAGATATCAGTTCTTAGCGTTCTTATGACATTAATGTATTAATGTATTCAGCACAACAGATGAAGCAACATTGTCATTCCATATGTTGCAGGAATATCTGAAAAACTCAGGAGGATTTTTAACCAACACAATATACATACACACTTTAAACCCCAAAATACACTAAGGCAGAAGCTGGTCCACCCCAAGGATAAAACACCCATATACAAACTGAGCAATGTGATATATGCAGTACAGATGTCAAGACTGCTAACATCAGATGTTCTTGCTTGACATATATGAAGAAGCAAGAATGTTTTATTTAACCTGTATATCACTTCTAGAGTTAAAGTCAGACAATGTTAGAATAGCGGGTGGGAAAGTATGTACTCGGGGGATAGTTAGCCACAACAATATTTCAGTACAGTATTTCCAAGGTCAGTTGTAACTAGAGGAGTTACGGGAGGGAAAGTTCACACTTCAAACTAATTGGAGAACGTGATTGATGACTGTAAAATGAAGGAGTGAGTTATGCTTTGTTACGGGTGATTGGGGGAGGGAGGATTCACTTTTTGGCTTCATTATGTACGTGCCGAAGCTATGTAGCAATAAAAAGATTCTTTAAGGAAAACAAAGCCTCAAAGTTCTTTGAAAAGCTTCTTCTTCGGAACCATGACAACAATGCAGTGAGACATGTGTAGATCTGTACATTGGAGAAACAAAATAACCAGTTCACAAATGCATGGCACAACATAGGAGAACAAACCCATCAGGACAAGATTCAGTGGCCATCTGCATTTGAAAGACAAAGGTCACTCTTTTGAAGACAGCAAAGTCCACATTCTGGACAGAGAGGACCACTGGTTTGAAAGAGGGGTCAAAGAGGCCATCTACATTAAGATTGAACAGCCCTCTCTCAACAGAGGGGGAGGGATACGACACCACCTATCTCCTGTCTACAACACAGTCCTTTCAGCAGTTCCAAGAAGGTTCCACACCCATTTGCACTCTGATTCAGGTGACCCTGAGGGTACAGATAAATCCCCAAGTGACTCTGAGAGCTAACGACCAACCTTCAGAGTGCTAAGGACCAGATGACTGCTAAGAATATAAATCCTTCCATGCCCCACCATTCAGCCAGAACTGAAGAAGCTTCTTGGATGAGAAGGAAAATGTTTTCAAGGAAAAAACCAAGAAAGTCCATTTGCCTTTTGAACAGCACATTTGTGACAACCATGACCTGGATGACTAAGAATCTCCATAGACAGTAAATTGTCTCAGTCTGCATAAATTTGGACAGTATGCATGGAAAAACCAATACAAAATAAATTATTTCCATGTGTAAAATACCAACAGTATGCAGTGGGGTACCCCAAGGCTCTGTCTTATGCCCAGTACTCTTCAATATCTTCATCAATGATTTAGATGAGGGGATAGAAGGGGAACTCATCAAATTTGCAGATGACACCAAACTGGCAGGAATAGCCAACACTCCAGAAGATAGGCTTAAGATACAGAAGGACCTTGACAGACTTGAACATAGGCCCCTTTCTAACAAAATGAAATCCAATGGTGAAAAAAGTGAGGTTCTACGTTTAGGCAAGAAAATCCAAATGGACAGGTATAGTATAGGTGGTACCTGGCTCAATAGTAGTAATTGTGAGAGAGATCTTGGAGTCCTAGTGGACAATCACCTAAACATGAACCAGCAGTGTGCTGCAGCTACCAAAAAAGCCAACACAGTCCTAGGCTGCATTAACAGAGGGACAGAATCTAGATCACCTGAAGTGCTGATATCACTTTATAATGCCTTGGTAAGGCCACACTTGGTATACTGCATCCAGTTTTGGTCACCACAATGTAAAAAAGATGTTGAGACTCTAGAAAGAGTGCAGAGAAGAGCAACAAAGATGAATAGGGTACTGGAGGCTAAAACATATAAAGAAAGGTTGCTGAAATTGGGAATGTCTAGTTCACGGGTGTCAAACTTGCCACGTCACGTGACGTGTCGCAACGTATTGCGACTCTTTTTGTATTGCTGGCAATGGAGTGGGCACAGCTTTGGTATAATGAAACTGGCCTGTGGGCTGGCAGTTTGACACCCCCTGGTCTAGTTTAATGAAAAGAAGGACTAGGGGTGACATGATAGCAGTGTTCCAATATCTTTTTTAAAAAATATATTTTATTGATTTTTTAACATAAACACTTTGATATTTGGTAAACAGCGTGTTGTCTGCGTTTATGTTTACAAAGTAATCACTAACAGTTAGTTTCTATATTCCAAAGTCCACATAATAGCTTTGCTTGATTTTCTCTTCTTCCAATAATATTCTCTTTGCAACCTTAAATTAATACAATTCTTATTAATTTGATAGGTCAGGGCTTTTCAACCTTTTTACCGATTGTACCACTTTCAGGATATGGCAATATTCGAGTACCACCTAACAAGGTGTCAAAAACTTGATGACCAAAAAAAAACCTGTTCAAAGTTGCAATTGCACTGAAATGACTTATGACCATTTTTCACACTTATGACCATTGCAGCATGCCCAGGGTCATGTAATTTATATTTGGATGCTTGGCAACTGATTCATATTTATAATGGTCACAGTGTTCCAGGGTCATGTGATCCGCTTCTGCAACCTTTTGACAAGCAAAGTCAATGGCAGAGCTGCTGGTGGCTGTGGGAAGTCAGAGCCCCAGAGAAGGAAATATTAAAAGGGCAGAAAAATATATTTCCTCAAAAGTATTTTAAAAAGCAGAAACCAACTTTGCCCCCAAGCCAACTATCTCAAACAGGAGCTAGCCCCATACAAATGCAGATGTAAAACCATCAGAAAGTTGAAGCCAGAGCAATCAAGAAGACAAAGAGAAAGTCTGCATGCCCCACCCAAACTCTAGGAGTCATTAGCCCCATCACCTGGGAAGCAGGATATGATAATAGGATTAAACCACAGATATCAAGGCCTAGAAAAGCACTCAGAAATAGCCTCAAGGTTCATGCCACAGGAACAGGAAACTATTCCAAACAGGGCTAGAGGGGGTATAAAAACCTTCTACCCATGTGCTCAGTCTCTCTCTTCTCTCCTCTGCTCTTTCCTGAAGAACCATCTTTCTGCTTCTGCAATAAACTGTAACCTTCCCAAAGCAGTCGCCATGTTTGCTTATTTATTCCCGGCTTGGATGAACCAGGATGAAGACTTACTTCTATCAATTTGGCACCCCAGAATGGGACTCCAAGCTAACCTCTCCAATGGACTGAGACTGGTAAGCCCCATCTTGCCGGCAGCAGACCCCCTTGTGTCTGTGGATGGGTTTCCCAGGCCCTGCCCATGTGGAGCCAGGGTAGTAAAGGGAGCTTTGTGTTTGAGCTCAAGGGCTGCTTTGGAAAGAAGGTGAAGGTGAGTACCTCTAAATTTTAAGTTTAAAGCCCAGGGGAGTGAGAGAAATGTGTGTGTGTATGTCTGTGTGTATGAGTGAGAAGACCCTTTTTTCCCAATCACAGTTGGATTTTGCTCCTTCTGGTCTTTCCTAGCCGCAGAAAGGATCTGTTTAATTGGCAGAACCTGGAAAGCATGGGGGTTTGGTCAGGGCACAGAAACTTTTAGGGAAAAGGGAGAGGCTATGTGAAAATGAAATGGAATGAGTGAATGAATGAAAGAATTGGATTTGGGCAACTAGCTGGTAAGGCCCTGTAAGCAAAGCAAAGCAAAGTTAGGAAATTAAGCCCCGGGCTAGGAAGCCCCAGGCTAGGAGCGGTCCACTTACCTCTGAGAGCAAGAAGAGGTCCGCAGCGGATGTTAGAGGTCTGTAAAACAGTAGCGGCGAAGCCGGCCGGTGGGAGAGTAACCTGTACCTTCTGAGGGGAAACCAGAAGTGTCTCTACAGACCCCTTTTTGGTCTGAAAACGTGGCGGATCCCTCCAGGAGCCCACGTACTCTGAGAGGGATCCAGAGTGCTCCGTGAGTCCCCTTTTTGGACCCACAAAACCGTGGCGGAGGGAGGAAGTCTCACAAGGAGGCTTCCGGTGTATAGTGCCCGATAGTGTTAGAGGAAAACCCCCGTTATAGAAGTAAGAAGCATGGGAGGTTCAAATTCAAGGGCTGAGATAGGTTCCCCAGTTGAGAGCTTGCTTGAGGCCTGGTATGGGAATCAGCTACCCGTTCAGGCAGGTATGTAAAAAGAGATAGGTAAAGAAACTATATGTTAAAAAAAAATAGACTTTGCTTAGGGCTTTGCTGGGCTAAATAAAGGTACTTAAAAGGGAAAATAAGAAATAGTGATTCTCTCTCTCTCTCTCTCTCTCTCTCTCTCTTCTCTATGCAACCACGTGGTATGTTTAAGATCTGTGCCTTCCCTAATTTGAGCTATCTGAAACTTATGGTGGGAATGACTAGGATGTGTAAACCTAAGACTTCTGTTCTCTTGTCTTTGTGTATATATGTTTGTCAAAGTCTGTGTGTGAGAGGTAAATGTGACTGTTAACT
>NW_015388472.1:113920-116795 GCF_001527695.2 Protobothrops mucrosquamatus
CCCCCTGCTCAGGCAGGAAACCATATACGAACTTTATCAAATGCCTTACTGAAGTCCAAGAAAATTATATCCACAGCATTCCTCTAGTCCACAAATTTTGTAACTGGGTCAAAGAATGCAGTAAGATGTGTCTAGCATGATCTGTTTTTAACAAACCCATGTTGGCTTTTGGTAATGACTTTGTTTGCCTCTAGGTGTTCGCTGAGTCTTGTTTGATTATCTTTTCCAGAATCTTCCCAGGTATTGAGGTCAGGATAATGGGTTAGTAGTTTTCTGGATCTATCCTTTTTTTCTTTTTTTTGAAGAGGGGAACTACATCAGCTCTTTTCCAGTCCTCTGGTAGTTCCCTAGTGCTCCAGGATGTTTGAAAAATATAGTTCAGTGGTTCTGAGATCACATCTGCCAGTTCCTTGAGAACCTTGGGTTGTAATCCATCTGGTCCTGGTGATCTGAACTGGATAAGTGCTCACTTACCATTTTCTTGCCTATCTTAACTTGCGTTTCTAATTTTTTTTTATGGTACTGTTTTTGATAAGTTGGACTGTTTGCTTTTTTATTATTTTTGACTTTGGTCACAAGCCTTAGTTCATTTTGAGCCTTAGCATTCTTCACCTCATCTTTGCAGGCTCAGACTATTTGCTAATATTCTGCTTTAGTTATGTGCCCCTTTCCACTTTTATACTTGTCCCTCTTATCTTTCAATTTATTAGAAAGTTCTTTATGCAGTATCTGGTTTCTTGTGAGAGCCATTATTTTTCTTCTTTGTTGGTATTGTGCTAGACTGGGTTATGTTTTTTTAAAAAAAATTCCCAAGCTTCTTGAGTTGTTTCCCCTTGAGGATTCTCATCCATGGAATCCCTCCCAAGCCTCTCTTAAAGTCCAAGACTCTAGTTTGACTGTTCTATTGTCATGTGCTTCCTACATACCTTAGTTGAGTTCTTATACCCTTTCATGGTTTCCAAAATTGTGGTGGGAGGGAAAATTTATCCAGAATGTTTGCATTGCCTGTTTTGTAGAAGTAGCTGCACATACACACACAAACACCATTCATAATCACACTTGAGTCTCTTCCACCTACCTTCAGTAAAGCTCCCCAGGATGATTTTTGTTCTATTGCACCAAAGCTTTGTAGGAACAACTTCCAGCAAAATTCCAAGGGGAAGGGAACCAGCCCCCCCCTTCAGGTGATTTGCAATTCTTATGCCCTGACTAATGAAGCAACAGGAAAGAGATCCCATACCTCAGCCCTGAATATCTTGCACTGTTGGGCTCAGATTGGGATTCCTAGAGCTCATTATGTGCAATTTAAAGAAAAATTTAATAGCCTGGCATACTGGCTAACCTCAATTGGACATTACAAACCTGGATGCACTGAACTAAGAGCTAAGGCAGGAAACAACCCTTGAAAATGGGCAGCCAGTGGTCATATACTAAGGAAAAGCATGGCTGTGAAGAATTTTGAGAGGAATGTGCAAACCTGACTGGAAGCTAAGAGTGACATCCAACATTTGAAAATGATTGGCACAGAATATTGGACACTATAAATTTCTTTTACACCTAACAATTTTGCCTTGACTTTTAAAACTTTATGGGTTGCAAGCTCCCCTTTTGGGAGAAGGGATCTTTTTCTGCTGCCTCTATTAGTGTCTTATTTATTTTTTTTGGCATAACAGTTTAAAAGCTTGCCTACCAAGTCTCCCTGACCAGAACAATTTTAATGTTGTGCCAATAGGTGTGACATTGTCACACTTAAGGCACAAAGCGGGGATATTGTGGGAAGTCAGAGCCCCAGAGAAGGAAATATTAAAAGGGCAGAAAAATATATTTCCTCAAAAGTATTTTAAAAAGCAGAAACCAACTTTGCCCCCAAGCCAACTATCCCAAACAGGAGCTAGCCTGTTTGGGATGCAGATGTAAAACCATCAGAAAGTTGAAGCCAGAGCAATCAAGAAGACAAAGAGAAAGTCTGCACACCCCACCCAAACTCTAGGAGTCATTAGCCCCATCACCTGGGAAGCAGGATATGATAATAGGATTAAACCACAGATATCAAGGCCTAGAAAAGCACTCAGAAATAGCCTCAAGGTTCATGCCACAGGAACAGGAAACTATTCCAAACAGGGCTAGAGGGGGTATAAAAACCTTCTACCCATGTGCTCAGTCTCTCTCTTCTCTCCTCTGCTCTTTCCTGAAGAACCATCTTTCTGCTTCTGCAATAAACTGTAACCTTCTTCCCAAAGCAGTCGCCATGTTTGCTTATTTATTTATTTATTTATTCCCGGCTTGGATGAACCAGGATGAAGACTTACTTCTATCATGGCCAAGTGCTAAGGCGGGACTTCCTTTCCTCCCTCCCTCCCTTCCCTGCCTCGCTTTTTCTCATTCCCATCTCCTTCTGAAGGAAGAATTTGGACCCCCCCCCATATTTTCCCTCTTCCATATATTGATCAAACAAGGAAAGGCCTCCAGAGACAGAAAAGACAAGCTGCTGAGTGAACTAGCTTTAAAAGGCACATTCCCCTTTAAGAATTAGCTACTGGCTAGAAAGGAAAGTAAGGAGCGCAGCCGGCACTTAAGGAAGAAAAAAAAATGTAAGTACTGGCTGCCGGCTAAGGTAACCTCCCCAAATGGCTCCATTCATAAGTAAAGGAATGCTACAGGCAAAATCCATTCAGAAGAAAAATACTTCAAAATCCCTTGCAGCAAAACTTACAGCTAACAACAGCAGAGCAATAGAAGCTAACACCAGCCATCAGCCAAATAGAAATTGCCAAACACTCCTTAAGAACACAAAGCCCTCATTGCACAAATCCCAGAACTTCAAAGTCACAAAAGCACATAAGAATCCTTCCACTCTCCATCTCCTTCCCTCCTC
>NW_015388472.1:117549-128561 GCF_001527695.2 Protobothrops mucrosquamatus
CTTTGCTTAGTAGCCAATTCCCTATTTTTATCTCTGTGTCAATGTTCAACCGTCTGGTATTTTTCCATACTATCAGGAATGCTGAGAACACAATGTTTAGAATATTACCATATATGGGGTCCAGAGGGGTCAGGAAATGCATACGTTGTATGAACTATATATGTGCTCTCTGAACACTCCTTGGGGTTCAGACCCCTTGCCTTGTGAAGCTTTCTGAACCTGCGCAAATAAACCTTTCCTTCTTCAAAGAGCTGGCTCAAGTCCTTTCTTTCCACAACAGTTTCCTGGCACCCGCAGATGGGACTTTTGGGCGAGGCGATGTTTCGCTGAGGGCGGCTTGACCCTTCGGACCCGACGAGAAGCCACTCCTGAAATATTTTCCAGGCGCCACGGGGGAATCCCCTCCGGGAGACAGTAGTGACTTCTCTACGGAGCCGACGGTGCTGACAGCCAGTCCAAGAACCCTTGGGGGAAGGAAAGGAGGTCAGTTGTGAATAGCCAGGTTGCTATACCAGGTCCCCACCATATACAAGTTCAAGGTGTGACAGGACAAGTGTTGGGACGCCAAGTACTCCAGCCAGTAACATGTGTGTTTAAAGGTTCAAAAATTCAGCATGAATTTTTATACATGCCTGAATGCCCGATACCTTTGCTGGGCAGGGATCTGCTCAGCAAATTAGGGGCAACTATTCCTTTTGATTAGGCCCAACAAAGGATCCAAGTGAAACATCAGCCTGAGACTATGTGGAGGTTAATGGTTATAAGATCAGTAGAGGATGAGTTGCAGGAGGAGACGTGGAAGGAATTTGGAGTACCAGGCCTGTGGGCAGAGGATAACCCCCCCGGCTTTGCCGCCCACCACCCACCGGTGATTGTGGAGATGAAACCATTGGCAACGCCTGTGCATATTCGCCAGCGATCATGTTCCAATGATGTTATAGTTGCAATATATGAGGTATCTGGAAGCAGGGTGTCAAGCCCCGCGGGGCTTGTCATTCACCGGTGGGGGGGTGCAGCACAGCCCGCAACAACCACACGCCGCCGCAACCGCCCAGCTGACCAGCAACGCCGCAGCCACCCAGCCGACCATCGACACCGCTCCGGGATCGGGGAGCGTCAGGTACGGCCTTCCCCCCTCCCCTCTGTTCCCCGCGTTGCCACCGGCCGTGCTCGGGCTGGGGAAGGCCGGGCCGGTGCGGCCGAGCGCAGGGGAGAGGCCGGCCGACGCGGTGCCCTCCCGACAACCCGGCGGCCCTCCCCTCTTCCCTCCGTTCCCTGTGCCGCCGCCTACCGTGCTCGGGCCGGAGAGGGCCTGGGTGGCGCAGCCGGGAGCAGGGGAGAAGCCGGGCGGCGTGGCGTCCCGTCCTCAGCTGGGAGGCCGGGCGCACGCCGTGGACGCCGCATGGGCCCGGGGGAAGCAGCCATCTGCCGGCAGCCAGCCAGAAATGCTACCATCGTCCGCCGGAGGCCCCGGGGGGGGTGTGTGGAAGGCCGCGGACACTGGAGGAAAGGCTGGCAAGCACAGCAAGCTCCCGCAGGCCAGCGGACACAGCAGAGACGTCCCAGCAACCGCAAAAAGGCCACCACGGGCCGGACAGAACTGCAGCAACCAGAGAGCCGTCAAGGAAGGGAGCAGCATGGTGCAGCGTGTGAACGGTCGGGTGGAGGACCAGCAGGGCATGGCTGATCCCAAGGAAGGGCGTGGCCGGACTACTGAGACACTTATGGACAGAGGGCGGATGGTGGCTTGTTACTGGGGGTGGGGTGAAGGGGCGTGGTATGTCTATATACAGCACTGGGAGCAAACCACTCCCAGTGCTGACTTTGTTTTGCCCAGGAATTAAAACTACCTTTGCTCGCACCACGTTCCTGCATTCCGGCTCTTCTCTTTCTCTCCGGACGCCATCGGACGTTTGTGAAAGTAAGTCAGCACTCCTTTATTCCCATTGCTCCTTGGGCCCTTCCCTTGTTTCGAGGGGATGGCAGAGGGCAAACAGGCTGCTCCTCAGGGAACGGAGGAGGATGCTCCGGCTGGAGCCTCAGGCCCTACACCCGTCACAGAGGCCCTAGAGGTACCGCCAGCGGTCAGGCCGAAGGTGACACGGGCCACGGTTCCTTTGGGTGAGGCCCAGGAGGCTACGGCCTCAGGAGGCATGGGGGAGTGGTGGCAAAGTCCTGCGTTGGCCAACTTGGAGACGGGACAAGCACGCACCCCAGGTGCCAGGCCTTCCCTTATGGAATGGAGAGAGAGGCGGGTCACGGGAGATGACAAGGCGGACTGGAGCTACTCGACGGCACCGGGCCAGCACACGATGGATGTGCTCCGGGACCGGTTTGGCGAGGCCGGTTACCAGGGCCCGTCATCGTGGCAACGGGTGGACAGGCCGTTAGGACGTTCGGAGCCGACTCGCTTTCGGTTGAGCAGCCCACGACTCCGACGCCAGCCGCAAGCGCTCCAGTTGCCGGGGGCCCCGGGGTGCCAACCCCGCAACCCCAGCCCAGCTGGCAAGGTGGGTCAGGGGCCGGGGTTGCCTGGGACGCACCCCCAAGAGGAACACCAGGGACCCAGGGGCCTGGTCTCGGGACTCACAGTTTGTCAACCCCTGCTGCTGCGGCTCCGGGCGTGGTCCAACCAGCGGCCCCATGGGGACCGGGAACTGTCTGGGGCCCACTGCCCATTCCCATCACGTTCGACGGCAACCCTGATCTATTGGCTATGTTCATGAGCCATGCGATCAGTCACCTGGACCGATACGCCTACCTGTATCCGTCCCAGTGGGCGATGGTGGTGGCGGTCACCGCGGGGTTGCAAGGGAAAGCAGCGGCCTGGGCTGCCGACCTTTACAGTGACCACGCTCAGGAGTTGGGCAACGTGGGCCTGTTCCTCGAAGCCCTGCATGCCCGGTTCGAGGACACAGCTCGTCTCCAGCGGGCAGAAGCAGAACTCCTGGCACTGAAGCAGCGGGGCCGGGCCGCGGCAGACTATGTCCGGGACTTCCGGCGGTTGGCGGGCCGGTTGAGCTCTTTGTGGCCAGAACGGTTGTTGGTCCACCACTTCCGGGCCGGCCTAGACCACGAGCTACGCCAAGCCTGTGTGTATAGAGGCGTGCCTAACCGACTCCGGGACTGGTGCAAAGTGGCAGTAGAATTGGATACAGGTTTGAGGGAATGCCAAAAAGGGGGAGGGGCTACCGGCTGACCCCAACGGCCGTTGGTGAGGCAGAGAGAGGGCGGACAACAGGCCGGGCCATCAAAGCCTCCGATCCCGTCTGGTGGGGCCTCCTTCTGCTGCTTCCGATGCAACCAGCCGGGTCATCGGGCGGCCGAGTGTCCAGCCCCCACCCCGTGGGGAACCCCCATAGCCGGACGGGCCACGCCGACCCCAAAGAGGGGACCCGAGAAGTCGAGAGCAGCAAAGCAGTCGTCAACCCCGACGTCCCAACGAGTGGCCCTGGTGGAGGAGGATGCCACGGCGGTGGCGAGGTACCAGGCAGACCCGGACGACAGCGAGGACGATGCAGCAAATGACCCGATGGTGAGCGAACCAGTAAGCCCCTTCGTGCTACCTATCACCCTAACCAGTCCACAGACCGGGGTGCGGAGGGAATACCGGGCCCTTATCGACACCGGGTGCACACGGTGCCTGATCAGTAGGACAGTAGCGAGGGAAAGTGGCATCCGACTGCAACAGCTACCCCGCCCTGTTCGGTTTGAGCAGGTGGACGGGTCTCTGTTAGGGGGGGGCCCAGCCACTCACGTCACGGAACCAGTCCGCCTGGAACTGGGGGGCCATTGGGAGGTCCTTCGTTTCATCGTTGCTCCGGCTATGACGGAGGCAGTGATCCTGGGCCTCGCGTGGTTGGATAAGTGAGGTCCAACCATATGGTGGGAGGGGGGTTTCCGAAAACTCCAGCTTGGTGTTGGGCCCCAGCCACCAAGATTGAGCCCCAGGGAGCAGGTCCAGGGGCGTGCGGCAGCAGTCCAACAACCGGGCCGTGCGGCCACTGCCCAGTCACAAGGGGGGAAGGAGGGCCCCTTCCCGGCCGTGTACAACGACCTGGCAGCCGTGTTTAGCGAGAGGGAGTGCAACCAACTACCCCCCCAATCGTACAACTGACTGTGCGATTGAGCTCATACCAGGGGCTAAACTGCCGAAGCCCCGGATATACGCCATGGCGCCCAAGGAAATCGAGGAATTACGGCGGTATATCGACCAAAACCTGGCCCGGGGGTTCATCCAGCCAGCCCGTTCCCGGATCGCTGCCCCAGTCCTGTTCAAGGAGAAAAAAGACGGATCCCTCCGCTTGTGTGTTGACTTCCGGGGCCTCAACGCGGTCTGTGTCGAACATCTATACCCCCTTCCCCTGATGAAAGACTTACTGGCCCAGTTGGGTAAGGGGCGAGTTTTTACCAAGCTGGACCTTCGGGAGGCGTACTACAGGGTGCAGATACGGCGTGGAGACGAATGGAAGACGGCGTTCAACTGTCCACTCGGCAGTTTCCAGTTCCGCGTAATGCCGTTTGGCCTGCAAGGGGCCCCCGCGGTCTTCATGCAACTAATTAACCAAGTGTTGCACGAGCACCTCTACCGCGGGGTGCTGGTCTACCTCGATGACATTCTGATCTACACTGATACCCTGGAAGAGCATGTCCGTCTAGTACGGCAAGTTTTACGAAAGCTCCTCGACGCCAACCTATATGTGAAGCTATCGAAGTGTGAGTTTCACCAGTCCCGGCTGGACTACCTGGGGTACCGCATTTCAGGGGACGGGGTGGAGATGGACCCACATAAAGTACAGGCGGTGGTGGAGTGGCAAGCCCCCAGGACGCGTCGTCAGTTGCAAAGCTTCCTGGGGTTTGCCAACTTCTACCGGCAGTTTATCCCGTCCTTTGCTGCCGTTGCCCATCCGTTGACAGAACTGTTACGGACAAAGCATTTGGCCGGCAAGCCAAAACCGGGTCAGCCGTTGGCTTGGACCCTGGCGTGCCAAAAGGCGTTTGAGGACCTTAAAAGCCTATTTGCCAAGGAGCCAGTACTGCTCCACCCGCAGCCCGACGCCCCCTTCTTAGTGCAGGCTGACGCCAGTGACGTGGCTGTCGGAGCGGTGCTCCTCCAGCGCAACAGTCACGGGGTGTTGCAGCCCTGTGCCTACACGTCCCGCAAATTTACAACTGAAAGGGCGTGGGCCATCTGGGAGAAGGAGGCGTTCGCTGTCCGGTGGGCACTGGCGACGTGGAGGCACCTGTTGGAGGGGGCGGCCTTACCGTTTGAAGTGTGGACTGACCATAAGAACCTAGAGGTGTTACAAACACCCCGACGCCTGTCGCCCAAACACGTCAGATGGGCTCAATACTTCGCTCGGTTCCGGTTCACCTTGAAGTACGTACCCGGGGGGAAGAACTTTCTGGCGGACGCCTTGTCGCGCATGCCGCAGTACCATAGTAAACGGGAGGAGGTGGTACAAGCAATTATGCCACCCTATAGCCAAGGGGTAGCAGCACGAGTAGCCACACGTACAGTGGCAGAGGGCGCTTTGCCGGATTTACGGGCAGCCGTGTTGGGCGACGGCTGGCTACGAGACCATCCGGGCCTGTTGACAGAGAGAGACGGGGTGGCTTGGAAGGGCGACAAGCTGTACGTTCCCGCAGTTCTGCGGAACACTGTCCTTCAACGGTGCCACGACGCCAAGCAGGCTGGACACTTCAGGTTCTTAAAGACGTTGCATCTGGTACGACGTCAATTCTGGTGGCCCAGGTTGAAGCCGGAGGTGGAGGCGTATGTGAGGGCCTGTCACGTTTGTGCCACTTCGAAGCCCCGCGTCGGAAAGCCGATGGGCCTACTGCAAAAGGTAGCCAACCCAGCCCGTCCGTGGGAGGAGATCGCCATGGACTTCATTGTCGACTTGCCAAACAGCCGTGGCCACACTGTGATCTGGACGGTTATCGACCTGTTTTCGAAGCAAGTTCACTTCGTTCCCTGCAAGGGTCTGCCCTCGGCGCAACGGCTGGCGTGACTTTTCCTTCAGCACGTCTACTGTTTGCACGGGGCACCCCGGCGTGTCATCTCGGACCGGGGGGTGCAGTTCACCGCGCGCTTTTGGCGTGACTTCCTTCAACTCCTCGGGACGTCCCAGGGCCTCAGCTCGGCATATCACCCCAGCACCAACGGAGCGGCGGAACGAGCGAACGCCATGATAGAACGATACCTCCGAAGCTACGTCACCTACCAGCAAACCGACTGGGTGCACCTCTTACCGTTCGCTGAAGTGGCGTACAATAACACCGAGCATAGCAGCACCGGGTTTACCCCGTTCCGGGTGGTGCATGGGGTGGAGTTTGTTCCCATCCCGGAATGGCCCCAGGGGGAGGCCACACCACATACCCCGCAAACGTGGATGACACGGGTGGCAGAGCTATGGGATAAAGTCAAGGACACCCTACGGCAAGCCGAGGCAGCAGTGAAGGCACAGGCCGACAAGAGGGCGGAGCACAGGCCCTTCCGGGTGGGGGATTGGGTGTACCTGTCCACTAAGTATCTCCGGCTGAGGGTGCCCTGCAAAAAACTAGGTCCCAAATACGTAGGGCCGTTGCAAATAGTCCAGGTACTCAACCCGGTGACCGTACGGCTGCGGTTGCCCCCGTTTTTGGGGAAAGTACACCCCGTATTCCACGGGAGCCTGCTAAAACTAGCCTCTGGGGCCCCACCACCATCGACCGCGCCGGGGCCGGTCACCGGGTCGCAGTACGAGGTGCAGGAGGTGCTTGATTCCCGAACCCACCACGGACAGGTGCAGTATCTCCTCCGGTGGAAGGGGTACCCCCTCTCCGAGGCCTCCTGGGTTGGGGAGGGGGACGTCCATGCCCCCCGATTGGTACGGGCTTTCCACCACAGACACCCGAGGAAGCCGGGTGCCACGGCCTGTGGTAGCATGTGTTCACCCAAGTTGTCTTCCCTTCCAGGAGGAACCGTGGTAGAGGGGGCCGCATGTCAAGCCCCGCGGGGCTTGTCATTCATCGGTGGGGGGGTGCAGCACAGCCCGCAGCAGCCACACGCCGCCGCAGCCGCCCAGCTGATCGTCAACGCCGCAGCCGCCCAGCCGACCATCAACACCGCTCCGGAATCGCGGGGCGTCAGGTACGGCCTTCCCNCCGCCGACTGTGCTCGGGCTGGGGAAGGCCTGGCCGGCGCGGCCGAGCGCAGGGGAGAGGCCGGGCGACGCGGCGCCTTTCCGACAACCCGGCGGCCCTCCCCCCTTCCCTCCATTCCCTGTGCCGCTGCCTACCGTGCTCGGGCCGGAGAGGGCCTGGGCGGCGCAGCCGGGAGCAGGGGAGAAGCCGGGCGGCGTGGTGTCCCGTCCTCAGCTGGGAGGCCGGGCGCACGCCGTGGACGCCGCATGGGCCCGGGGGAAGCAGCCATCTGCCGGCAGCCAGCCAGAAATGCTACCGTCGTCTGCCGGAGGCCCCGGGGGGGTGTGGAAGGCCGCGGACACTGGAGGAAAGGCCGGCAAGCACAGCAAGCTCCCACAGGCCAGCAGACACAGCAGAGACGTCCCAGCAACTGCAAAAAGGCCACCACGGGCCGGACAGAACTGCAGCAACCAGAGAGCCGTCAAGGAAGGGAGCAGCATGGTGCAGCATGTGAACGGTTGGGTGGAGGACCAGCAGGGCATGGCTGATCCCAAGGAAGGGCGTGGCTGGACTACTGAGACACTTATGGACAGAGGGCGGATGGTGGCTTGTTACTGGGGGCGGGGTGAAGGGGCGTGGTATGTCTATATACAGCACTGGGAGCAAACCACTCCCAGTGCTGACTTTGTTTTGACCAGGAATTAAAACTACCTTTGCTCGCACCACGTTCCTGCGTTCCGGCTCTTCTCTTTCTCTCCGGACGCCATCGGACGTTCATGAAACAGGGATTTTGGTGCCTATCCAGTCACCTTGGAATACCCCTATATTGCCCATTAGAAAGCCAGATGGGTCCTACCGTCCAGTGCAAGACTTGCGTATCATCAATTCCGTGACAGTGACTATTCACCCTGTTGTGCCCAACCCGTATACTTTGTTGAGCCTGATTCCACCTAAAGCAGCGTGGTTTTCAGTGATAGACTTGAAGGACGCATTCTTCACAATCCCCGTTCATGAGATGAGCCAACCCTTGTTTGCCTTTGAGTGGGAGAACCCAAGGACTGGATTAAAATCACAGTATACTTGGACAAGACTGCCACAGGGATTTAAGAATTCACCCACCCTGTTTGGTACTGCTTTAGGGAAGGATTTACAGCATTTTGTGCCCCGGCAAAGAGGGGACACCCTTTTGCAATACGTGGATGATGTGTTGGTGACAGGTCAGACAGAGGATACCTGTTGGGAAAATACAGCATCTTTATTGGGATTATTATTAAGATGTGGCTATAGGGTGTCTAGGAAGAAGGCTCAATTAGTGAAACAGAAGGTGTGCTATCTGGGGTATGACATTGAGCGTGGACATAGAGCCCTGGGGTGGGAAAGAAAGCAAGCTGTGTTGGCCATAGCTGAACCCACAAACCGGAGACAACTACGGGTTTTTTTGGGTTTGGCTGGCTTTTGTCGGATATGGATTCCAAATTATGCACAAAGGGGGGTGAGCATGAGTTGTTTTGTTGGGAGGGGGAACAGAAAAAGGCTTTTAGGGATGTTAAGTTAGCACTCACATCAGCTCCAGCTTTAGCCTTACCAAATCTGGAAAAAGCTTTTAATCTATATGTGGATACTAAGGATAATGTAGCCTTGGGGGTATTGACTCAACAGTTAGGCCAGTGGCAACGGCCAGTAGCGTATCTGTCTAAACAGTTGGATGGTGTGGCTCAGGGGTGGTCACATTGCTTGAAGGTCCTTGCTGCTATAGCAGTCCTGTTGCAGGACTGTAATAAATTGACCTTCTCATGTCCTGTGAATGTGCACACTCCCCATGCAGTGCAGGCCATATTGGATAATAAAGGGCATTTATGGATAAGCAATCAAAGGCTTTTTAAATATCAAGCACTGATGATTGAAAATCCACAAGTCAAGCTGGTTGTCTCAAACCGACTAAATCCAGCCACCTTGTTGCCAGGAGACATCAACATAGAACATGATTGCTTACAAGTGTTGGAGAGTGTTTAGCAGGCATGACTTGTCTGACGTCCCTCTTCAGGCAGCTCAGCTCAATTGGTATACAGATGGTTCCAGCTATATGCATGAGGGACAAAGAGTTGCAGGCTATGCTATTGTAGATGATGATAAGGTCGTGGAGAGTGGGCCATTGGGCTCTGAACACAGTGCACAGGTGGCTGAATTGTGGGCATTGATTAGAGCATTAGAAAGAGCCGTGGGTGAGACTTTGAATGTGTGGACAGATAGTAAATATGCTTTCCTGACATTGCATGCACATGGGGATTTCGAGATTCAGCAGGCAAATATGTACATGGACACCTAATTCAGTGCCTCCTTAATGCAGTACAGATGCCAGCTAAAGTTGCGGTTATGCATTGTAAAGGACACCAGAGGGGTGTTGATAGGGTGGCCCAAGGGAATAGGAGAGCAGATTTAGAAGCTAGGAATGCTGCAAAAAGAGGAAAATCTACCTTAGATCTTTCCATACACGTGGCCATGGATCTGGGAGTCCTGCCCCCCACTATCCAGCCAACATACTCCCAGCAGGAATGTGTAAAGGCAGTCACTGATCTTAGGGCCACTATAAAGGATGGGTGGTACTTGTTACCCGATGGGCGCATCTTTGTTCCACAGTCCTCAGCTTGGGCTCTGGTTCAATCTTCTCATGATGCTACCCACATGGGTAAAATGGGGCTGGAAGAGGCGTTAGGGCGGGAATATTACATCAATGGGATAGCTGGCATGGCAGCTCGGGTTGTATCCCAATGTGCTAGCTGTGCCAAGGTCAATCCTCGACAAGGACCCCTTTTGCCACCAGGAACTATACCTTCATCATATTTTCCTATGGATTCTGTCATGGTTGATTTCACTGATATGCCTAGATGTGGCCTGTACAAGGCTCTATTGGTCTTTGTGGACAGGTATACAGGTTGGCCGGAGGCCTTCCCCACTAAGACTAAACAGGTGAGGGAAGTGGCTAGAGTTTTGCTGAAGGAACTGATCCCTCGATTTGGAAGCCCATCTCTTATTTCGTCAGATAATGGGCCCGAATTTATACATCAGATCAATCAAGCTGTGGCCCAGTCTGTAGGGTCCAAGTGGCGGTTTCACAGTGCTTTTCATCCTCAGTCAGGTGGTCCGGCTGAGAGGATGAACCGCACCCTAAATGAGAAAATTACTAAGATATGTACTGAAAGTCATTTGAAATGGCCAGACGCTTTGCCCTTGGCCCTGTATGCTGTTAGATGTGCACCTCGTAGACAAAGTAAACTGTCCCCTTTCGAGTTAATGTTTGGACGGCCTCCTACCCTGTTGCGACGGAATCTGGCCGGCTGGCCAGATCTGGGACATAAGGGAGGAGTGTGGGCTCTGGAGATGGTACAGGAGCTAAACAGACAAGTGGAGAAACTCAGGAACTATGTTGTTGAACAATCACCGCCTAGGTTGGTGACTAGATGCCACTCCTTTAAACCAGGGGATAAGGTGTGGGTTAAACACTGGAAGAAAGAACAGTTGGAGGGTCGATGGAAAGGGCTGTATGAAGTGATATTGGCCTCCCCTCTTGCTATTAAAATTGCAGAGTCCAAGTCATGGATCCACTGGACAAGGGTCAAAGCGGCTGCAGATCCCTTGTGGAAAGTGTCCTCACAACCCATGGCTCCCACCAAACTCACTTTTAAACGCATATAGTGTATGCCTTGTTATTTGTGTTATTAATGCTTTACTTATATAGGCTATCCTACACACTTCTGGAGCTACTCTGCTGGAACCTTACCGGCAATAGGTTCCTCTACGCACAGTAGTGAAGACCCCTGCTAAGCCACACCGGAAGCTGGCTTTCTACGCATGGGAGAAGACAGGATGAGGATTCTTGTTTTCTT
>NW_015388472.1:129810-131005 GCF_001527695.2 Protobothrops mucrosquamatus
TCTGATTGGAACAGGTGAATGTGGTGGTAACCCCCCTCTTGCTTTTACTCCAGAGTGTTGGAACGGTGTGTTGCCCCATCCCTGTCAGCATCCACGAGTATTTGATAAGATTGCAAAGGAGGCGTGTCTCACTAGACAGCCTACCAATCCGGATGCATGTCCATTTGTGGGATACATCATGAGGAAGGGAATGTGTGCAGCATTGACAGGCCCCCTATAAGGGAGTCCTTCCTTCCATAACTCTGGATTGTGGACCTCCATTATTCTGGGGTTGGGAACAAGTCACCCTAGTCTCGCAATTAAAACCCGGATGGAAGGGGACTTGTATTGTGCGTGTGAACCCAGTAGAGTTTGGAGTTACGATCAGAAAACCACAAAGAACAAAATCTACAAGAAGGAGGGCTAAAAGGTCCTACCCCGACAAAGGAATGCCTCACCCTTTAACCTCACGGATGCACTACAATCTGTGGGTTCAATTGGCTAAGGCTGCTAATGTTACAGACTTTTGTCTTGCTGAATCATATGACATGGAAAATTTAATTTCTACTTGCCTGATACCTGTGTGTGTCCCAGCTTCTGTAATGAAGGCCTACTCACATACTGGTCGACTACACCGTATGTCAGAAGATCAGATAAAGTATGATTCACTATCTGCTTGGGGACATGCCTCTTATCAATTACCACTTGATGCTCTTGTGTTACATACCCCTATTGTAGCTGTACCTGAGGGTGTTGCTTGTGCTAAAATCACTGGCTGTGAGCAATCTACTGCACAACCTAAGCCTCTTTGTATTAATGTGAGCCAAGATAAGCTGAATTGCTCATCATTCCAGTCAGTACGCTCTAATTATGGCCACGTATGGTTGCCAAATGGCTGGTTCTTCACATGTGGGAAGGAAACATTCAATTATATCCCTGCTAATCTAAGTACTGCTTACTGTTGTCTGAGTAGACTAACTGCATTTTTACCAAGTAGGTCAGCGTTTACTGTTTCTTTTTTTTTTTCAATATAAAATTTTTATTGTTTTCATCATAAAAAAAAACAACACCAGTATTACACAATATTATTACACAATATTATATCCCACCCCCCCGGACTTCCCAAACCAAATCCCAGGCTAATATTCAAATATAAGTAAACGAATATTAATTTCTCTAACTCCACAAACTCTATTATAAACAATCCATCTCCTCC
>NW_015388472.1:133129-142501 GCF_001527695.2 Protobothrops mucrosquamatus
CGAAGGAATGTGCTGTTTTAATCTCACTGATCAATCAGAGATGGTAAAACAACAAATCAAGGTTCTTCACAAAGTGGCCTCAGATCTGCAAATCAATACCTTAGGCAGTTGGTGGAACAACTTGTGGTCCTGGCTTCCAATGGGTCTTATTGGTACTATTGTTCAGTACATAGTAATCCTTATTGCTGTACTAATTGGTAGCTGTTGTCTGGTTCAGTGTCTCTTTTCATTGGTGAATAATGTATCTTTGCCAAAGCGGATGTCTCTGTTGGCTGAACGGAAAGCAACGGCCCAGGTCATGGCTATGTGGGACTATGAGAACATGAAAACAGCGGATGCTAGTGTCACTGGTTGAGAGTAATCGTCTTAAAAGTTAGATTAATCTCAAAAGGGGGGAGTGAAGTGGGACAGAGAGCATTCCAGAAATTGCTGAGTCTCAAGATAATGCTCTACCCCACTGTCCTTGACCATTTAAGCCATATCCTGTTTTCTGCTTTGCTTAGTAGCCAATTCCCTATTTTTATCTCTGTGTCAATGTTCAACCATCTGGTATTTTTCCATACTATCAGGAATGCTGAGAACACAATGTTTAGAATATTACCATATATGGGGTCCAGAGGGGTCAGGAAATGCATACGTTGTATGAACTATATATGTGCTCTCTGAACACTCCTCGGGGTTCAGACCCCTTGGCTTGTGAAGCTTTCTGAACCTGTGCAAATAAACCTTTCCTTCTTCAAAGAGCTGGCTCAAGTCCTTTCTTTCCACAACAATTTAATAAATCCAATCATCTAATCTTTTAACTCTATTCAAAACATTTTCCCCCCTTTTAGTTATCCATTGGAATTTTCTTAAAATCAATTACATTTAAATATCTAAAACATTTCCTTTATATTGATCATCCCAAACATTTTTGTATTTCTCATATCAAAAAACAAAATAAAAAAATAAAAAATAAAAAATACTGTCTTACTTGGAGGGTTTATCCCTCTTAAACTAAAATCTTTCTATTTCTTCAGTTATATTCAAACAAGTGTTTAATTTTTAAATATTCCCTCTGATACACCCCATCATCTAATTCCTCAATTCTCACTTTAGCCCTCTTCTTTTGCCAAGCATCTTTCCCAATCAATATATTCCGTTGAATCAAAGAGTTTTTCCATAATCTTGTAAATGTTGTTGTAGATATAGTAGGCAAATCAAACATCATGTCTTTGTAAAAAGATTTTGCCCCTTCATATTCATTGAAGATTTCTCTCATCATCCCTTGTCTCCCCATTTCTTGTGGTACTCCCAACAGCTCAGCAATCCATTTTGTCAAATCTTTTTCCTTATCCTCAAATTTACTTTGTGGTCTTAGAGTACAAGTTATCTTTTCCATGTTCAATGTTTCTTGTAAGTCCTTCTCCACTTGAGTCTCCACTAGCTTATATTCAGTTGTCTGCTTTACATGATCTCTCTCTCTTTTTGTTTTCTGATCATTTAATTGTTGTGATGTTAAATTGAGAATGCATTCATTTAAAATTTAAAATTCATTTTTAATTTCCTTGTGGTTTGAAGTTAATATCATTTGCATTTGTTGTAACAGAACATACATTTCCTCCTGGTAAGTATTTATTTTTTCTTGATATGTTCTTTCTGCAGATCTCTGATGCTCCATAATGACCAAAAATCCTTTCTCTGCCAATCACTTTAAAGTCACAGTTTAAAAAATATTTATAATCCAGGAAGGTCATTTTTTTCTAAGTTTTATAGTTCTCACTTTGTAGATAGTCCACAATGTTTTCTTTTCTTTTGTTACAGCTGCTCTTTGTTTAATCAAAGCTTTGAAAGTCACGACAACAGGCTTTTCTTTCTAGGCTGTATATTTAGGGCAGTATTTTCATCCACCACTAGATGTCAGCACGAGTCCATCTTTCAATTTTCTGTATTTCCCCCCCTCCCCCCCGTAAACTTAATTCACCGCTTCCGTTTAGAGGAGGGTAGAACAAAGACCCACCCCCCTTCTCACTTTTGGAGGATTTTTACTTCTGGGGCTTTTTCTTTTTTTCTCAGGAAATCAGTCAGGTAGAAGAGAGAAAATCAATATTCTTACCCAGTTCACTCACACTGTTTACAATCAAGCTTAGTTTAGTGTTTTTTGGCTTTGGCTGCATGTAGCTTGGGCTAGAGTCATGAATGACGCTAGCCTTTCTTATGTCGTTTTTTGGAGAGCTTTCCCCAGATGTCCGGATCGACCACCGTCTCCCCAGGATCGGCGGGGCTTCCCTCCTTCCATGCCACCTCTCCAGGGTGGCTTTGGGCCCATTTAGGGTCCCCAAACAGAAAGAAATCAGCTGTAGGGCTCGGATCGTCTTGATCCCTCGGCTGTAGCACTAGCTGCACAGAACCGGAAGCCACAGTGTTCCAATATCTAAGGGGCTGCCACAAAGAAGAGGGAGTCAACCTATTCTCCAAAGCACCTGAAGGCAGGACAAGAAGCAACGGATGGAAAGTAATCAAGGAGAGAAGCAACCTAGAACTAAGGAGAAATTTCCTGACAGTTAGAACAATTGATCAGTGGAACAACTTGCCTCCAGAAGTTGTGAATGCTCCAACACTGAAAGTTTTTAAGAAGAGATTGGACAACCATTTGTCTGAAATGGCTTCCTGACTGAGCAGGGGGTTGGATGAGAAGACCTCAAAGGTCTCTTCCAGCTCTGTTATTCTGTATTTTGTTTACTTTCACATTGGTACTTCTCATTATTCATCTCGTGGAACTGCATTTACATTATGGCAGCTGTTGTAATATGAGTTAAATATGTATAAATCCTGATAACAGTCTCCCAATATTTTGAAGGGCTGTCACGGGGAAGAGGATGTGGCTGTGTTCTCTATATTGCCCAAGGGTAGGTCAAGAACTAGTGGGTGGAAGCTTTACAGAAGGGAATTTAAACTCAAAATAAGGAGGAATTTCCTGGGCATGACAGCTGTTAAGCAGAGGGACAGTCTGCCTCCTGGAATCATGGGTGCTTGATTATTGGAGACTTTCAAGAAAAGGTTGGACAGCCCCTTATCTGGCATGTTATGAGTTTTCCTGCTCTGGCTAGGTGGTTGGTCTGGCATACCTCCAAGGTCCCTTCGAACTCTAGGATTCCGTGACGATCTTAATGGCTACCCATGTGCTTCAGTCATGCCTGTTGTACCTACCCATGTGGTAGGGAGCTACATTTGTAGAAAGGAAAAAAATACTAAATACTAAGGTGAATGAAATTATACTTAATACTATATAAAATGTTAATACGTTGTATACAGTGATATATTAGCAGGAAATGAGAACATGTGATGCATTTCTTACCTTTGGAGGCTTGAAGGGATATTCTGGTGTAAATGTGATGTCAAGGAAGAAAACACCACCCTCATATACTGAACCTGGAGGTCCTAAAATTGTCGATCTCCATTCATAGATGTTATCACCCTTGGGGCCAGCACTGTAAATTAAACAAGGAAACAAAAAATTGACAGTGATTAGCTTCAATAAGACTTCAATGTTTATGAAAAGTAACTCAATTCCTATAAACATAGTCATTATAAAATTAACACTGTAAGACAGGGACGGACAACTAGCAGACTATATTGATTGTATCTCACAGAAGGCTGCCATATGTGGTGATGCTGAAGGTAAAAAATGAGAATGCTGGTCTTCCCAGTGCACTTTAAAGCAAAGCAGAGGGACAACTATTTCAGTTCTAAACCAACAGGCTCTGGAAGAGTGAAGTGGAAATTTTTTTAAAAAGTGTAGTTTACTGAGGAATCTTGCAATCATCCATTCTTGCACACACACACACAAACACAGAACATAGAAAGAAGCTCGTGTAATAGTTAAAGCCACACAAATGTGATTCCAGAAACATTTCCTTGTCTTTTTATACTAACCTCCCTGTAATGTTTCCCTCAAACTTCAGAATGTCTAGTTTTGACCTATAAACCATTCATTCATAACTATCTTTTCCACTATATGAGATTTTAAAATCTTAACAGAAATCCACTCTGACCCCAAAGAGCAAATGAAAGGTTACTGTGAATTTACTACAGTATTTGTCTTTTTATTTTGTTGTGTAGTGGGAACAGCGAGACATTGAAGACACGGAGTTGAATTAACAGCTCTTTATTAGGTTCTCACAGAAGCAAACTCTAGCAGCTGCTTGACTTATATTTATACGGACCGCCACTAGGCGGCGGCCAATCAGTTTAGAGGATCAAGAAAACACTGCACTATGTAGTATTGGACAGATCTATGTTGAGGAAGTTAACATGTATTACTGAGTAACAAATGGACCCAGACAACACATTGTTTACTAAGCACGTATGACTTGTAATAACAGAAAAATATATATCAATAAAAATATAGAAAAACGAACACCTGGATAAAAATAAACAAGACCGTTTAATATAAACAAGGTTGTAAGTAAAAGAGTTACTGAGCTTTCGTCGGTCACACTGCCGACGTCATCAGAGTTGGAATGCTAGGTGATTAGGGAGCCTGCCTATATAGCTGCCTGTCTCTGCACCTGGCTTCTCGAGCGCATCATCGGCCCATTGATTGTGTTAATCTGCAACGTGCTAAGTTGATTCGCATCCGGCAGCCTGTTGGTGGACCCGATAGTTGTGTTCAGATCCTCCATTGCTTTTCTAGTGCGCATGTGGGCGCCTGGGGGGCAGCTGTCAAGCTGTCTCTGCTCCTTATCTCTCTCCCCTCTCATTTTGGAGTGATCTCTCAATCTGCATTTCAAATGCCCTGTAGGGCTGTCATCCTCCCCTAAGGTCACCGTTGTTTCGCCCGTAGCTCCCTCTCCCCAATCCTGCGAAGAGCAGCTGTTCGAATGTTCCTGCTCCCTATTCCCCCCCCTTTTTGTCTCTCCTTCTGAGCCGCTTCCGCGCGTCCGTTTCCAACACCCGATCTTGACACATCGTTAGTTTGTCGTCTCCTCCCATAGCAGCCATTACCGCCTCACCTGTAGCCCTGTCGCTCCAATCTTGATGGTTGCTATCTCGTTGTGGTGTCCCCTGGCCCCCCTCCCCTTTTGCCGGTTCGCTGTCCTCCCTGGGGATCGCAGCTTCCCCATTTGTAAAGCCATGATCCTGCTTTTGCACCGTGCGGGATGGCCATCTGCTCCGTGGATTGCAACGTTGTCTCTCCCACCTTCTAAGAGTCTGGTACGCCGGTAGGAGGTCTATATGCCAGTTGATGGAATTCTCATCCGAAAGCCAGGCTTCTTTAAGAAGGCGGCCACCCTTAGTGGTCTCACAGGATATGGCCTGTGTGTTTTCCAGATCGAATGTGTGGTCCAGGTTGGCCATGTGGGCCTACACTTGTGAGCGCTGCTCCTGCCTTTTAATTGCCAGTTCATGTTCATGGACCCTAGTCCTGAGCATTTTAGCTGTTTCCCCAACGTAATTGCAGGGGCAGTTCCTGCAATTAATTCTATAGACTATGGAAGACTGTTCACCGTTGGGGAGCGGCTCTTTGGGATGCATGATCTTAGCTCTTAGGGTCTGCTCTGGTCTATGGGCAATGCTCACATTGTGGGGGGCCAGCAGCCGTGCCGTGGCTTCGGAAACACCACAGATGTAAGGTAAGGTTATCTGTGTGGCCGGTATGTCATTGCTCCGGAAGGTTGGGCCCTGTGAGGTTGATATGGTCTGCTGTAACATCTCACAAATTCCACGGGGTAACCATTGAGCCTAAAAGTGCGATATAGATGTTTTCTCTCTTCAATTTTGGCTCTACCCATGCTGCAGTGGGAGTTGATTCGTTTGAATAAAGTCCTAACACCACTAATTTTGTGTGCTACAGGATGATTACTCCTGTAGTGCAGCGTTCTGTCCATATGAGTGGGTTTACGATAGACGGATGTACACAATGTACGGTTAGGGCACCGACTAACTAGTACATCCAGAAAGGCAAGTGTGCCTTGGGTCTCTTCTTCTGCCATAAACCGGATGTCCGGATATACGGAGTTCAACTGCTCCAGGAATTTGATGCTGTCTCGTCTTTTGATAATTACAAAAGTGTCATTCACGTAGCATGTCCAAAATTTGGGGCGGTAACTAGCCATTACAATCGCCTCTAACCGCTGTAGCACCGCCTCCGCAACAATGCCTGAGATGGGGGATCCCATCGGTGTCCCTTTTATTTGTTCATATATGGTGCCCTGAAAAGTAAAGTATGTTTTCAGGCATAGGGATAACAGCTGTATCAGGTCGTTGGTATTGAGAGAATCCAGATGTTGTTTCTGCTCCTCTTGTAGGCGGTCCTTTATTACCGAGACCGCCAGATCTTGGGGGATAGAGTTAAAGAGTGAGGCAACATCAAATGAGATCATTACCTCATCCTCCTCCATCCTTAGGGGCTTTAATCTATCCAAAAACTCTTCAGCAGATTTTACTGTGGTCTCGTTGTCATCGACCAGGTGCCCGATACGACCGCTAAGCCATTTGGCTAGTCCCGAAGTTGGTGTGCCCCTAAAGGACACGATGGGCCGCAGAGGAATGCCCACTTTATGGACCTTCGGGAGTCCGTAGAATCTAGCCATGGCCGCGTCGCTGGGGCGTATCTTCCTCAGCGTTTTGTCATTGATTTTCCCCTGACGTTTGAGGTTGCTGAGTGTTTTGTTTATACGGTTTATATGCGTCGTCATTGGATCTTTGGTAATGACTTTGTAGGCTGTGATGTCATTAAGTAGTGCCAGGGCTTTATCAGTATATGTTGATCTATCCATGACCACGGTTGCCCTGCCCTTGTCAGCTGGCAGGATGACAATGGTGTTATCTCTTTTCAGTTGTTCCAGGGCATCTTCTTCCTCTCTAGGAAGTACCTGTCACCGTTTGTGGCCTATCAATAGGCCTGTAACACGTTGTCTGGTTGAATTCCTGACTTCGTCATTGGCCTCGATACATTGGATGGCGGGTTCCAGGGCCGCCGTGAAGTCAACCGCCCGTGCGTCCGTCAGGTTATGGCCTGCATCCCTTTCCAGGAGGGCAACCTGTTCTTGGGTAAGGGGTTTGGAGGACAAATTGTGGACCAACCTGCAGGTGTGTCAGCCATTGTTCAACGCTCTTAGGGTGTCCATTTTGCGTTGTAGCACTACCGATCTGTGCTGGCTCGCCCTTGCGGTGGCTTGATGAACCTGTTGGTGGAGGGCCTGGTAGTGTTGGTGTGTCAATGTGGTGTGGCAGAGATCCTGATGTTCATGGGTTCTGATCTTCCGTATGTCTATGCGCCTATGCTGCTCATTAATCAGGGCACGCATGGTACGGTGCTGGAATTGGCGGGTGATCATCTGGCACTCCAATGAGTCAACCAGGGGTTTTATACGCAGCGACTTGGGGGGTAGGTATCCATGGATGCAGTCATGGAGGAAGGCCAATTTGCGGTAGCCGATGGATATACGCCGTGCAGATGTCTCCCATCTCCTAGCGTGAAGCAATACAGCTCGCTCATAATTGTCCTTAATAACATTAAAAATGCGAATCCTGGGTATACACATATCAATAAAAATATAGAAAAATGAACACCAGGATAAAAATAAACAAGACCGTTTAATATAAACAAGCTTGTAAGTAAAAGAGTTACTGAGCTTTCATTGGCCAGACTGCCGATGTCATCACAGTCTTCCATAGTCTATAGAATTAATTGCAGGAACTGCCCCTGCAATTACGTTGGGGAAACAGCTAAAAGGCTCAGGACTAGGGTCCATGAACATGAACTGGCAATTAAAAGGCAGGAGCAGCGCTCACAAGTGTGGGCCCACATGGCCAACCTGGACCACACATTCGATCTGGAAAACATATAGGCCATATCCCGTGAGACCACTAAGGCAGGGCTTTTTAACCTTTTTACCGACTGTACCACTTTTAGGATATGGCAATATTCGAGTACCACCTAGCAAGGTGTCAAAAACTTGATGACCAAAAAAAAACCTGTTCAAAGTTGCAATTGCACTGAAATGACTTATGACCATTTTTCACACTTATGACCATTGCAGCATGCCCAGGGTCATGTGATTTATATTTGGATGCTTGGCAACTGATTCATATTTATAATGGTCACAGTGTTCCAGGGTCATGTGATCCCCTTCTGCAACCTTTTGACAAGCAAAGTCAATGGCAGAGCTGCTGGTGGCCAAGTGCTAAGGCGGGACTTCCTTTCCTCCCTCCCTTCCCTGCCTCGCTTTTTCTCATTCCCACCTCCTTCTGAAGGAAGAATTTGAAACCCCCCCCCCCCATATTTTCCCTCTTCCATATATTGATCAAACAAGGAAAGGCCTCCAGAGACAGAAAAGACAAGCTGCTGCGCAGCCGGCACTTAAGGAAGAAAAAAAATGTAAGTACTGGCTGCCGGCTAAGGCAGCCTCCTCAAATGGCTCCATTCCACTCTCCATCTCCCTCCCTAGTGCCTCACCTCCAGCCATTGCTGCCTTTTTTCATTCCTCTTGGAGGGCGACCCCTCCCCCGCTGCATTTCTTGCCTGTTTGCTGCTGCCAGCACAGGTGGCTGCCACAGCAGTTGTAGATCAGCTCATGGCCAGCCTGCTTGATCATCATCATCATCATCATCCTCATCTCCTCCTCCTCCTCCTCCTCCTCCTCCTCCTTCTTCTTCTTCTTCTTCTTCTTTGCAGCTGACTCCACCTCCTCCCAAGGCTGCTGCTTTTTCTCTCTCTCCCTCTCCTGCCCAAACTGTCTCCTTTTATAGCCTCTCCTGTCTCCGCCCCCCCTCCTTTCTCATGGGGGAGGGTGAACCAGATGTGAGCCTGGGGTTTTTGCAGCTCCAGAGGACTCTCTCACTGTAAGTCCTTGCCTGTGCTGGCTCTTTCCCTCCCCCACTACACTTGGCTAGGCAGGGCTGCGTACCGCCTGCCACTCATTAATGTACCACAAGTGGTACGCGTACCACCGGTTGAAAAGCCCTGCACTAAGGGTGGCCGCCTTCTTAAAGAAGCCTGGCTTTCGGATGAGAATTCCATCAACTGGCATATAGACCTCCTACCGGCATACCAGACTCTTAGAAGGTGGGAGAGACAACGTTGCAATCCACGGAGCAGATGGCCATCCCGCACGGTGCAAAAGCAGGACCATGGCTTTACAAATGGGGAAGCTGCGATCCCCAGGGAGGACAGCGAACCGGCAAAAGGTGTTGTGATTCCGTGCCAGCCTGTGTTCCCAACAGCTGAGTCTGAGGAATCTGAGGAGGATGTGGAGGAGGCCGTTGAGGGGCCATCAGGGTCAGAGGGAGGCTCTGATGAATTACAAGACTCACGGCTTGATGAAGAGCCTGGCCCCTCCAGTCGTGTTTCTGATGAAGCTCAGCTGTGTGAGGAGCAGGAGTCAG
>NW_015388472.1:144510-164029 GCF_001527695.2 Protobothrops mucrosquamatus
TGCATCCCAAAGTCACAGCTAAGTCCATCACTGCCTCTTCTCTGTATCCTTGTAAATTTTCTTTAGTTGTTTCCGATCCAGTTTCCGCTTTTGCAACTATTTCTTCCACTTCTCCCTCCTTCCATAAAGAAAAATCCAAATCTTCCTCTTGAATCATTTCCAGTCCAATTTCCACTTTTACAGGCTCCACTTTTTCCTCTATTCCGACCTCTATGTTCAAAATTTGACTGTTGAAAATCTTTAAACAAAGCGGAAGTTCCATTAAACAAAGCCATTTTTCAAACTTCTTTAATCCAAGCCTCGGAGAAAAAAAAAAGCGGGGGGGAAAAATCCAAAATCCAAATCCAGAATTCTCTCCATTAAAAGAAAAAAAAAATGGTCACCAAATTCCATAAACCCAAAAAAATATGTCAATATTACAACCCTAAGCCAAGGGGTAACAATTTCCCTCTTCATTCAGTGCTGCAGGAAAGTGAAAGTTAAAAAGAAAAATCACTCTCATCTATAGAGAAACGGCAAACCGCAGCCATTTTTTTCCCCTCAATTCCACTTAACTCTAAAGAAGATGTTAATAAATTGAGTTAAAGTTTTGAGTTTCTCAAGTCCAGTTTCCCCTGGTCAGTTCCGTCTGCTTATTTTTTGCTCACCATTCTCTGTAATTCGCAGAAGTGGAGGCCACGACTGGCTTTGTTCCCAAAAAAAAGGGAACAAAGGCGCTTGGGAGACGGAGATCTCCCGGACTCCGGAGGAGTACCCAATTCCGCTCTCCCAAAATAAGGGGAGAGCTTTTGGGACTCTACTCCTATCCAGGAATACTCACCTCGACCCCTTCGCCCGGGGCACAAGGTTCCAAGCCGCTGAACAGCTGTTGGCCGCTGTTCATGCTGGCTCTGACGCCTTCCCAAGGGGACGGCTCCGAAAGAGCCGCCATCGGCACGCCGTCCCACTGGAAGTCATAAATTCTTAATAAATAAAAGATTAGGGGAGGAATTTATAACTGCTGCTTTAAAAAAGATTGAGTTGTTCTATATATAAAACCCCAATTTAAACCTAAGTTAGTTTTATCAGGTGAACATGGTAGATTTGTAGCAGTGGAAATTGAACGTAATGGAATAAAATCAATAGTAGTTGGACTTTATGTGCCAAATGATGATAAAAGTAAATTTTTTGAATGTCTTATGGATCAATTATTACCCTTTTTGTATGAAAATTGGCTTATTTGGGGGGATTGGAATGGAGTGATTTCCCCAGTTTGGAAAATCTACCGAAGGGATTAAACCCTCCCAGGGTAAATTACCAAAGACTTTTTTTTGAGATGATGGATAATTTAGCACTAATAGATTCATGGAGGCAAAGAAATGGCTCTGCTAGAGAATATACTTTTTTCTCAGAATGACATAATTCCTTTTCAAGGATTGACATGATAAGGACTTCTAAAACTCTTGCAAATAAAATTCTGAAAGTTGACATTTCATAATTTTTACTCCAATTTTTATAAAAAGCAGGAGTTGGATATGTCTAAAATAGATGAATATTTATTAAGATAACATTTACCTAAACTTTCACAAACTCAGAGACAACTTGTGAATGATCCAGTAACTACCTTTGAAATATCAGAAGCTATTAAAAAAAATGAAACCAGGTAAAGCTCCAGGTCCAGATGGTCTTACAAATCAATATTATAAATGCTTTGAGGACGAACTTCTTCAGCCATTAAAGGATATAATGAATGATGTATCATGGGGGGAAAGATACCTCAAACTTGGAAAGAAGCTAATATTGCGTTGTTACCGAAGAAAGGTCAAGATGTCATGTGGATAAAGAATTACAGACCAATTTCATTACTGAACAATGACTATAAACTCTTTGCTGCAATTTTGGCAGAAAGATTAAAGAAGGTATTACAGGCATATATTCATGAAGATCAATCTGGCTTTCTGCCAAAACGACAGTTAAGGGATAATGTGAGGATTGTTTTGAACATTATTGAATATTTACAATATCACAATGAGAAATAGGCAGCTTTAATATTCTTATGTCAATAGTCTGACTAGTGAACCCAACAAAAGGATTCACTTCTCCATTCACAGTCCACTTCTCCATTGAGCACCTACGTTAATGACCTTGGCGTTCTTGCAGGCTCTCACAGTGCGTGAACGGCTTCTTGGAATTCCATTTCCTCCCTTTGCTTTTTACCCCTCCCCCCTTTTCTATGGCAGGTTGATTAGCAATAGAAGCTAGCAGGCACCATAGTGATTCAATCTTGACATGCTGACCCCCTGAAAGAAGGGTAAACCTGGGAAAAATATTAAACACAAATTAGCATCGTTAATCAAAATTAACGTTTCATTATCCTTTAGGACGTTGAGAGTATTTGGCATGAAATCTTTTTATTAATCTGTTTGCCCTAACGTGATGGGCGGCTACCCATTCAGCATCAGCTGAGGGGTAGCCTTTCCACTGGATTAAGTACTATAATTTCCCCTTAAAAATCCTTGAGTCCAGTATTTTCTTAATCTCATAGTGTTCCTCACCCCCCACCATAACCGGAGGAGGGGGCTTCTCTCCAACTGGTCTCAGGCTAGAGTCTTGGAATGGTTTTAACAGGCTGCAATGGAACACCGGATGGACCCGTATTAATACTTTTGGCAACCGTAGTTTGACTGTAACTGGATTTATAATCCGAACAATTGGGAAGGGTCCTATATACTTAGGACTTAGTTTCTTACAGGGTTGCCTCAGCTTTGAGATACTTGGTAGATAAGTATACTTTATTCCCAATACTAAATTTCTTCTGGGGAGCTCTTTTCCGATCAGCCTGTCTGTTATGTGATTCCCTGGCCTTAATGGCTTCTGTACATCCCCCAGGTGGCTTTTAGGGTTTCCATCCATTCAGCTAACAACACTGAGGAGGGAGGTTCTCTTGGAAGCTTTGGCATCGGTACAAAATCCACTCCTGTAGCTATCTTGAATGGGGTGAACCCAGTGCTACTGTGTACTGAGTTATTATACAGCACCTCTGCAAAAGGCAGGAGCTCCGCCCAGTTGGTCTGTTGATAGTTTATATAGCAACGTAAATATTTATTAATGAGTTGGCTCTTTCAGCCATCCCATTTGTACTTAGATGAAATCCAGAGCTAAATCCCTGTGAGGAGCCTATTAGTCTTATAAACTCCCACCAAAATTTTGCACTGAACTGCAAACCCCCCCCCCCCCCCAGTTGGAGATGATATGTTTCGGGACTCCATGCAGCCAATACACATGCTGCACGAACAACTTGGCCAAACTTCAGTCTGATGGAATCTTCAGGCACGCCACGAAGTGTGCTTGCTTCGAAAACAGATCGAACACTTACAATACAATTACTGTATTCCCAGAACTTTTGGGCAAATCCACAATAAAGTCCATGGCAATTTCTTCCCATGGACTGTTAGGATTGGCCACTGGCTGTAACAGTCCAGGAGGCTTCCTTGGCAATCGTTTCATGGATGCGCATATTGGGCATCCTGTAACATAGCTCTCTATGTCCTTGTTCATCTTAGGCCACCAGTACTGCCTCTTGGCCAAGTGGAAGGTTTTCATGAACCCGAAATGGCCTGCAGGCTTCACATCATGACTCGGTTGCAGGATCTGGGCTGTTAGGTTAGGCGGAACATACAACTTGTTTCCCTTCCAGGCCATGCCCTCTGTTATTGTCAACTCTTCTTTGTGATTTCAGAACCACTCATATGGACTAACACGTAACCTGGCAGCACCCCTACAACCTGTGGGGCAGCTACAGCTCTCTGAGAGGTATCCGAGTAGGTTGCATTCATAATGAAGAGAGCTGGTTTAATGTCAATAGTCCAACTAGTGAACCCAACAAAAGGATCCCGCAAGGCAATTAAGTCCCAAAGGTAAAACTTTATTGGATACACCATCTCGGATCTGAAGAAACAAAACCAGCTCTGGTTTTCCCACACGAAAGCTTGCTTAGTTAAACAATAGATTCCCTCGCCCCCACCCACCGGGTGTTCACATTGTCCAATAGTAATACTTCTTTTTGTTATGGGAACAGTCCACTTGTCCATCAAGCACCTGCATTAGTGACCTTGGCATTCTTGCAGGCTCTCATGGTCCATGAATGGCTTCTTGGAATTCCATTTCCTCCCTTCGCTTTCTACCCCTCCCCCCTTTTCTATGGCAAGTTGATTAGCAATAGAAGCTAGCAGGCATCATAGCGATTCAATCTTGATATCTTGGATGCAGAAGGCCTTTGATAATTTAAATTGGGCTTTTATGTTTAAAGTTTTGGAAGACATGGATTTTGGGGAGAATTTTATTCAAGGGATTAAAGCAGTTTATACATCACAGCAAGCTAAGATTATTATTAATGGGGATTTAACCAACTTCTGTGACATTCAAAAGGGTATAAAACAAGGATGCCCCTTATCTCCCTTATTTTTTATATTGGTGTTGGAAGTTTTGAATAGAGATATTAGGCAAGATAACAGGTATAAATACTAAAAAGGAAGTCTATGTACAAACGGTGGAGAACTTTGAAGATCAAAAAATGATTATAAGTGAAGTACTCCCATTGCTAAAATCAACAGGAATTGACAGCCAGACGCGATCGATTGAAAGTTACGACAACTTGGATAATCAAGCTGAAATTATAATATGGAATAAAATGGACTATATTGCTTACATGATATTGGAAGAAGGGGAAGAGAATTTTGATCAGATCGATTTGTTGATAAACATTAGTCAAATACTGAGATTTGATGACATAGATGTGACATTACGGAAACCAGCTTGGTATAGAAAAAAAGCCAGAGTTAGATTTAAAAATGTGATTTAAAATTTTAATTATTGGGTCAA
Organism: Protobothrops mucrosquamatus; assembly: GCF_001527695.2. Taxonomy (NCBI): domain Eukaryota; kingdom Metazoa; phylum Chordata; class Lepidosauria; order Squamata; family Viperidae; genus Protobothrops; species Protobothrops mucrosquamatus. Next base: position 149,371 of record NW_015388472.1, read on the forward strand.
AAAGGCTTTAGAGATTTGGACTGATTTGACAATCTAATTGAGTAAATGAAAGCAGTAAGATAATAATTGGTGTAATAATATGTTTGTCTTAGATACGATAATTTGGTTGAGATTTAAATTTTACTTAACAGGTCGAAATGATTCTTTTTTTTTTACTCTGTTTATATAGAAAACTATTTTGTAATAGCAGAAGAATTAGAGAGATCTATGATAAGAGAAGGGTATTAATGATGTATTAAATTAAGAGATGGAATATATGTGAAAATATTAGAATGTTATTCTCGGAATATTATGTGTGTTGTAGAAGGGATACCCAAAGTTTTATTAATATGTTTGTTTAAGATTAATTGGAATATGTTAATTGAAATTAGTGGAGCTTAAAAGCAGGAGTGATTTATATAGATGTAATAGGAGGGATGATTCTGTGGATTGATTGAATTTTAAGAAGAACTAGATTAAACTAAATTTGTTATATCATGTGAGGGAAATAGAGGGGGGAATTTTTAAGGTATTAATTTTAGTTATATATATATGACTTGTTTTGCTATGATTGATTACCCTTTCACCACGGTGTTTTCCTGAGCACTTTGATGTAAAAATTTAAAAAACCAATAAAATGTGTATAAAAAAAATAATATAACCTCTCAGGACAGTGACATATTGACTAAAAAGTCTGGCTTTATGGTTGAGAAAAAGGTGAAATACCTGGGGGTTATACTGGAAAATACAAACGCAAAACTGTTCAAAAATAACTGTGTGTTTCTTTGGAATGATATTAAAAAGGACTTATCGAGATGGGATAAACTGCAATTAGCATTAATGGGTAGAATTTCTGTAATTAAGATGAATGTTTTACCAAAGATGCTCTTTCTGTTTCAGACGTTACCAATACTTGCAACTGATACTCCATTTAAACAATGGCAGATGGATTTTGAAGAGGTTTCTTCCCTCCCTCCCCCAAAATTAATTTTGATGTATTTTTGCCTCTTGAGTTCAACATAGATCTTTTTTTCTTGCAGATTCACAAATAAATGTAATTATTTCCAGTTCCATGACACCTTTGAAGACATTGTGTTCTATTATTGATGATCTTCACTGGTAAAGTTTAGAATATAATACCACAGCAAAACACATTAGCGTTAAACCCACCTTTATAACAATAGTATGGGACTAATGCTGAACTTGGTCCATGAACTTCGTCTTGTTTTTTTCCTTTTAATGGATTGGATGTTTTTATTTTGTTGTGTTTACTTTGTGCACTGCCCAGAGTTCCATTGGCTAGGTGGGTAACCATATAAATTTGATAAATAAACTCTGGTCTGGGACATTATTTTTCTCGTCTTTATCTTCCCCGACCCAATTTTTCTTCTATATGTATACAGGTGCCAGGCAGATTTATTTTTTTGTTTGTTTCTTTCTTTTTCATTCCATTTCTATAGCTGCCCAACTCAACCAAGTGACTCTGGGCATTTTAAACAATTTAAAAGACATTAAAACTGTTATGTATTAAGCAATTCAAAGGGTTTGTTATAAAGAATGGTTAACTGATTGCTTTATTTGAATCATAGACTGTCTGTCTGTATAACTTTAAGCCTTGTGTTTTAGGCGGGAATGAGTACTTTAAACTGATTGGCCGCCGCCTAGTGGCGGTCCATATACATATAAGTCAAGCAGCTGCTAGAGTTTGCTTCTGTGAGAAACTAATAAAGAGCTGTTAATTTGGGGTCAGTGTAGCCCCAGGGCTCTTTCAGAGTGTGATGGAATGCACATTATTAAAAAACATTCCAGGCGTGTGTCCTTATTTCGGCAACGTTTTAATTGCTGGGGAGTCAGCAGAGATACTTGCAGAATGTTTAAGGGCTGTTCTTCAGCGCTTCCGCAAAGCGGGGCTGAAGCTCAAAAGGGAAAAATGTCAAATAGGAGTCAACTCCACAGAATTCCTGGGTTTCCGGATCGATGCTGCCGGGATACACCCAGCTGATTCAAAGCTCAAAGCTATTTTACAGGCTCCCAGACCAAAGTCAAAGGGAGAGCTGCAGGCATTCCTAGGGCTACTTAACTTTTATCATGCCTTTCTACCACACAAGGCTGCATTAACAGAGCCTCTACACAGGCTCTTAGATAAAAGGTCACCATGGAAATGGACTAGCGCCCACGAAAACAGTTTTGAAGCAGTCAAATCACTGCTGTCATCAGACTCTCTGTTTACTGCAGACAAGCAAACCCCTCAGGTCCTGTCTCCAAGGATGCTGAGGTGGTCAATCTTTATGGCAGCCTACAATTACAGGCTAGTCCATAACCCTGGTAAGGAAATGGGTCACGCTGACTCAGCAGACTCCCCCTACCTAATTTAGAACCAAACCCCACACTTGCTGCACGCATCCTGTCAATTCAGGATTTGCCTGAATCTCCCCTTCACGTTGGGGATGTGGCTGCTGAGACAGCCTCCGACAAAACTCTCAGCCGAGTTTTGAACTGGGTGCTGAGGGGGTGGCCAGGAACCAGTCCTGGAACAGAGTTTCAGAGCTTTATTAGAAGACAGGACGAGCTGTCTGCACACAAGGGATGTATTCTATGGGGGAGTAGGGTTGTAGTCCCACACACGCTAAGGGAAAGAGTCTTAGAATCTCTGCATGAGGGTCATCCTGGAATAGTCAGCATGAAGGCACTCGTGAGAAGCTACCTGTGGTGGCCAGGGTTGGATAAGGATATTGAGGCTCAAGTTAAAGGATGCCTGGTTTGCCAACAGTCCAGACCTGAAATGCCTCAAGCCCCAGTACATCGCTGGGAAACTACGCAAACTCCCTGGTCTAGGATTCACATAGACTACGCAGGACCCTTCCAAGGACAGGTGTTCCTCATTGTAGTGGACAGTCACTCAAAGTGGCTGGAGGTAGCACCTGTCTCTTCTATGACTACTGCCAGGACCATCCAGGAACTGCGCAGAATCTTCTCCACACATGGCTTACCCGATGTAATCGTATCAGATAATGGGGCACAATTTACTGCTGCAGAATTTCAGTCATTTCTAAGGTCTAATATGATTAGACACACCACCTCTGCCCTGTTTCACCCGGCCTCTAACGGCCAAGCGGAAAGGATGGTCAGGATGACCAAAGAAGCACTTAAAAGACTAACCAGGGGTAATTGGCATCACAGGTTGGCAGACTTTTTGCTCTGTCAACACACAACTCCATTCACCTCAACGGGTCATAGCCCAGCGGAGCTGAGATGGGGACATCGGCTGACCACGAAGCTGGACTGTCTCCATCCAGACAGAATCGCAACAGAGACAGCGCAGCCCAAGCCTTTGAGGAACTTGCAAGTCGGCGACCGAGTTTGGGCAAGAAACTACGGTCAAGGGGCACTGTGGGTGGTAGCTGTGGTTTGTAAGGTGTCAGGACCACTCTCTTACGAAGTGGTCCTGGAAGACAGGCGCTGTGGGTGAGTCGCTACTGACCGAAGGAACAGTGCCTGCAGATCAGAGCTTGCTGGAGGACTTATTTCCCAGACTTTCAGGAACTGCTCCGCTCACAGACGGGTGTACAGGTCTACCCGAACAGACCAACCGAAAGGAGTCTGGTCTACCCGGCCAGCAAAGACAAACAGGGACTGGTCTACCCGGCCAGGCAAGGCAAACAGAGACTGGTCTACCCGACCAAAGCTGTCAAAAAGACTCTGGTCTACCAAGCCAACCGAGGGTAGACCGGGAACCTCAGGCAGAAACGAGGCGATCGAAACGATTGCAGAAGCCGCCTACTTATCTAAATGAATATGTACAATTTATGAATATGTATTGATTTAGGGGGAAGGGGTGTTATGTATTAAGCAATTCAAAGGGTCTGTTATAAAGAACGGTTAACTGATTGCTTTATTTGAATCATAGACTGTCTGTCTGTATAACTTTAAGCCTTGTGTTTTAGGCGGGAATGAGTACTTTATTCTTCCAATGGTGTTCTCATTTTCCCAACACTGAGCAAACACAAATCTTACTATTAATACATGCAAAGTATACACATCCTCGTCATAATTTTCTAGCATTATACATAATAAAAATAGTATCAGTTTGTAACATCTCTTCTAACCCACTCATGTCTTAGTTGTATTTGCAATTAAAGTCCCCTTGTTAAGTCAATATCCTGTTTTTCCAGCTCTTATTTAGCTTTAATTTCACCTCAGTATTCAAAGTATCTTTATCAGTTATACTTTTCTCAATGTTAGTTACATTTGGGTGACCAAAAGCTCTGCTTATACAAACCATCGTAGTAGGACGATGGTTTGTATAAGGACCCAGGAAATTACAGACCTATCAGCCTGACCTCAATACCTGGGAAGATTCTGGAAAAGATAATCAAACAACGAATCAGCAAACACCTACAGGCAAACAAAGTCATTACTAAAAGCCAACACGGGTTTGTCAAAAACAGATCATGCCAGACAAATCTTATTGCATTCTTCGACCAAGTGATAAAATTAGTGGACCAGAGGAATGCTGTGGATATAATTTACTTGGACTTCAGTAAGGCATTTGACAAAGTAGACCACAACCTACTACTTGAGAAGATAGAAAAATGCGGGTTAGACAGCACCACCACCAGATGGATCCGTAGCTGGCTGACCGGCCGTACTCAGCGTGTGGTCCTCAATGGAACCGCATCTACATGGAGGGAAGTGTGTAGTGAGGTGCCCCAGGGCTCTGTTCTGGGCCCAGTGCTCTTCAACATCTTCATCAACGATCTGGACGAGGGGATAGATGGGGAACTCATCAAATTTGCAGACGACACCAAGCTGGCAGGAATAGCCAACACTCCAGAAGACAGGCTTAGGATACAGGAGGATCTGGACAGACCTGAACACTGGGCGCTATCTAACAAAATGAAATTCAATTGTGAAAAAAGTAAGGTTCTACACTTAGGCAAGAAAAACCAAATGTACAGGTATAGTATAGGGGGTACCTTGCTCAATAGTAGTAACTGTGAGAGGGATCTCGGAGTCTTAGTGGACAATCATTTAAATATGAGCCAGCAGTGTGCTGCAGCTGCCAAAAAAGCCAACACAGTGCTAGGCTGCATTAACAGAGGGATAAAATCAAGATCACGTGAAGTATTAATACCACTTTACAATGCCTTGGTAAGGCCACACTTGGAATACTGCATCCAGTTTTGGTCACCAGGATGTAAAAAAGTTGTTGAGACTCTAGAAAGAGTACAGAGAAGAGCAACAAAGATGATTAGGGGACTGGAGGCTAAAACATATAAGGAACGGTTGCTGGAATTGGGTATGTCTAGTTTAACAAAGAGAAGGACGAGGGGGGACATGATAGCAGTGTTCCAATATCTCAGGGGCTGCCACAAAGAAGAGGGAGTCAAGCTATTTTCCAAAGAGCCTGAAGGCAGGACAAGGAGCAACGGGTGGAAGCTAACCAAAGAGAGAAGCAACCTAGAACTAAGGAGAAACTTCCTGACGGTTAGAACAATTAACCAGTGGAACAACCTGCCTCCAGAAGCGGTGAATGCTCCAACACTGGAAGTTTTTAAGAAGAAACTCGACAGCCATTTGTCCAAAATGGTATAGGGTTTCCTGCCTGAGCAGGGGGTTGGACTAGATGACCTCCAAGGTCCCTTCCAACTTTATCATTATTGTTATTGTTATTATTATTTTCATATTTCCCCTATCATAAAGAAGTGTGCTATCCTAATTATAAATCATATCTTTCTAATTATAAAAATCTTTTGTTATCAAAAGGTTATCTGTTCTTTTAGCCATATTCGAACAGAGGTTTATTCATATGGTGTCCCATCTGGTAAGTCAGACCTTCTATTTTCTTCAGTCTAACTCTGGATTTCTTCCTTTGCCAAATAACTTTCCAAGTCAATGTATTTAAGTCACTAAAGGATTCTTCCTCTGTTTTTATGGATATTATCTGAAATAGGAAAGACAATTTGGGCAGAGTATTTTTGAGGGGGAGTTCAACCCATTTATATTCATTAAGCAGCTCCCACTTTCCTTCTCCTTCAGATTCTCTTTTCATTTCTTATTTTCCAATTTCTAACATTTCACCTAACAGTTCTATAGTCCGTTCAATAAGATCTTCTTACTTATCCTCAGGTATATTTTGAGGTTTTAAGAAATAGGATATCTTTTCCATTTCCGGTATTATGGTTAAGTCTTCCAGATTTTTATTTGCGTGTGCCAGTCTGTAATTTCCTTCCTTTATATCCTCCATCTTTGGGTCAATTTCCTCTGATTTGTCTTCTGTTTTCCGACTTGCTTGTTCATTCTTTATAGTCATTTTCTGAGGGTTTACTACTTGTAGGTTTAAGTTAAAGACTTGCTCATTTATATTGTCAAACTTTTTAGTCTCATCATAGTTTCTTCTTGAGTCTTCTTTATGTGAAATAATTGCCTCTTGAATTGATTGCCGCATAGACCGCATTTCCTTCTGAAAAATATTGGCTTTTTCTTGTTGGAGCATCACTCCTACAGTTCCCTGATATGCCGGGCTGGGGGTTTCAGAGGAAGATATTGGGGATGTTTTTTTCCCACTTTTAGCTAGGTATGAAACACCCATTTTGTTACCCCCTTCCAGATATACTATTGTATTTCCCAAGTATTGGCCATAACTGACACAACCAATCTTAAAATCAATACAGCAGTATCTCATAAAGTTCTTATAGTCTTTACGTGTAACTTTTATAATACAATAGGTCCCAAAATATACGTCCACCACTAAAGGTAATATTTTGTAACAGTTCTTCTGTTCAGGAGTTCAGAAATTATCAGTCAACCGATGTTTGTAATCCAAAATGTTCAACCACCCTTAAAAAGAGTTCATAACTCTCTCTCAGACAAAAGTAGCCAAAGATCAAATTTTCCTTTCACTCCAAATAGTTCTTAAAATTAAAAGTCAGACTTCAGTCAATATTTGTAATCCAGGAAGGTCAGCAGTTTTCAGAACAATTATAGCTCCCACCCTGTAGAGCAGAGGTCCCCAACCTTTTGGGCACCAGGGACCGGTTCCATGGAGAGAGGTTTTTCCATGGACCAGAGGGTGCGTGGTTTTGTGTGCTGCCTGCATCTCGCGGGTGGGGCTTTGCTTGTTTGTGTGGACCGGTTGCTGGCATGCCGCAGCCTGGTACTGGTCCACGGACCGGGGGTTGGGGACCCCTGCTGTAGAGAATAGTCCAAAGTGTTTTTCTCCATAGCCAGCTGCTCTCTGTTGAACTAAGAGTCACCAAATATCAAAGAAGGTCAATAGTTATCTAAGTCTGGGCATTCTGCCAAGTTCACTCCAGCCATAACAACTATACTCTATTCCAGGGCTTTTCAACCTTTTCACCCATTGTACCACTTTTAGGATATGGCAATATCCGAGTACCACCAGTCGCCTAGCAAGGTGTCAAAAACTTGATGACCAAAAAAAAAAAAAGAGGAAAAAGTGATAAAGTAGAAGTAGTACTCGACTTACAACAGTTCGCTTAATGAATGTTTGAAGTTACAACGGCACTGAAAAAAGTGACTTATGACCATTTTCACACTTATGACTGTTTCAGCTTTCCCAGGGTCATGTGATTTACATTTGGATGCTTGGCAACTGATTCATATTTATGATGACTGCAGTGTCTCAAGGTCATGTGATCCCCTTTTGCAACCTTCCTTCCTTTCCTTCCCTCCCTCCCTCCCTCCTTCTTTATCTCCTTCTCATTCCCATCTCCTTCCTTCCTTCCTTCCTTCCTGCGCTGATCCTGGAACTTCTGCTGAGCCCTGACAGCCCCAACCGTCTCTCGCAGCCGGGCACAGCCGGGCAGGCAGGAGGGTGTCTTGCTTGGCTGTGGCTTGGGAGGGGGGGGGNGCGCTTCTGCTGAGCCCTGACAGCCCCAACCGTCTCTCGCAGCCGGGCACAGCCGGGCAGGCAGGAGGGTGTCTTGCTTGGCTGTGGCTTGGGAGGGGGGGGGAAGGGGGCAGCTTCACGCCCCCAAATGCTGCCCTCTCACAAAAGCAGGATGAAAACTCCGAAAAACGACAAGGAAAAAAAGTTAAAACAGAAGAATGTCTCTTCTGAACAAAAACAACAACAACATCACATTCGCGTCCAGTTCATGGGGGTGGAGTGGGGGATTTTTATTTTTTGCCATGTTTTGCTCTTTTAAAAAGACCGCACACCCCCAACGCCAGAAGCCGCGTGCCATCACCGTTCGTCTGTGCGCCCCCCCAGATCCAAAGCCCCTCTTTTCCTTCCTTTGAAACAAACAACCTTCCCGAATCCTCCCTTCTGAATTACAATGAAAGAAAGCCAAGTTTTTTATTTTGTAGTCTTTACATATTTAAACTGCTAGAAGGAAGTGGGGAAGCAAACCATCACGAGACACTCTTCTGTTTTAACCTTTTTTCCTTGTCATTTTTTGGAGTTTTCATCCTGCTTTCGTGAGAGCTGCCCCCTTTCCCCCCCACAAGCCACAGCCGAGCAAGACACCTGCCTGCCCGCCCAGCCGCGCTCTTCCTCCTGTCTGAGGTTTTCGTTGTCGTGAGCATTTCTGTTGAGGATTGGCAGCGGGGGGGGCTGTTTGGTTTTTACCCCCCCCCCGTCTGCTGGGTGGATGCAGCAGGTTTTGGTCACTTCTGTCGTGCTGGGAGGTTACCCACGAAGCACGTTTGTTTTTTTGGGGGGGGGATCCCCACTCCGGTTGCTAAGCTTGCTTAAACCTTCTTCCTCCACCTCCTCCTCCTCACTGGAGACCCCCTTTGTCTGCAATGGTGCTGCAGAAAGACCCTTGCCAGGCTGGGGATGATGGGGATCTGCCCTCTGCAGAGTAGGGGCAGGGTTATTATGCTCCCTCTCAATCAGGTTTGATTTCCTTTCTTTGCCCCTCCCTCCCTCCCTGCCTCCCCTGCTTGTAGCTGCCTCTGGGCCCCTCATTCTTGGGAGTTAGCATTGCTGGCGTCTCTTTCTCCTGAGCCCCTTGTGCTGGGTAACTGTTGCCACCCAAGAGCTGTTTTAAGGTTAGGGAATCTTTTGGGGGTATAACCAACTAGCACCCCAACACCCCCGATGCCCCCACTTTAACTGCAGAAGCCGCACCCCCCAAGGCCCTGCTATCACCTATCGGCGATCGCATGGTGCTCCGAGGAGGAACACTGGAGGCAAATGGGTGGAGGCAGGAGGCTCAAGGAGAAGGAGGAATGGCCAAGGGTGGGAGGCAAAAGATCCTAGACCCGCCGCCGATCAGCTGGAGCTGCATGTGCTGATCCTGGGCTCTTAGCAGAACCCAGGCAAACATCATGCATCTCCAGCTGAATCTCCGCTCTAAGACTGCATGGGGCTGCCTGCCACCCCCAAGGCTGCCGCCAATCAGCTGGAGCTGCGTGCGCCGATCCTGGGCTCTCAGCAGAACCCAGGCAAACCTCATGCAGCTCCAGGTGAATCTCCGCCTTAAGACTGTGTGCAGCTGCCTGCCACCCTCAAGGCCGCCAATCAGCTGGAGCTGCAAGCGCCGATCCTGGGCGATACCTCACGCAGCTCCAGCTGACTCTTCTACAAGCCTGTGCAGCGCTGCCACCGCTTTACCTCATCCACATTTACATGTTTTTTAATACTTTTTTTACAGTGCTTTTCAACCCGTCGTATGTGTACCACCTGCCAGGTGCTGATGTACCACTAGTGGTACGCATACCACCGGTTGAAAAGCCCTGCTCTATTCCACCACTAGATGTCATTAAATATCCATTTCCCAACTCTTAAAATGAAAAGTTAATTTCTTGTACTTCACCCCAATATTCTTTCAAAGAGAAATTCTTAACAGTTTCCTCAGTTTTCAAGTTTGTCAAGGCTATAGCTTTGTATTACTTCCACTTTGATGTTATGTATTTCTGTCCCCCATAACGAATTAAAATGCTGCTTCCATTTCTCTGGAAGGGTGGGGCCGCAATCCCCTTCCTTCTCACATTTGGGTTTTTTTTGCTTCTTGGGAATTTGTCTTTTCCAGGAAATCCAGATGCAAAGTAGTAAAGAAAGGATCAATATTCTCACCCAGTTCCAAGCATACTGTTTACGATCTGCTAATTAGTGCTTTCTTTGTTCGGTTTTCAGTAGCTTGGACTGGCCACAGGAATGCAGCCAGTCTTTCCCCTGCCAGTTTGGAGGGCTTTCCTCGGATCAAACGGATCGACCGCCGTCTCTCCGTGATTGACGAGAGTCTGCTCCTTCTTCATTGCCTCTCCAGGGCGACTTTAGACCCCTTTAGGGCCCCCTGACAGGGTGAAATTAGCCGTGGGGGAGCAGAGCTCCATTTTTCCTTGGCTGCAGCACCACAACGCAAACCAGAAGCCCCCCCAAAGATGCTTTTTCATGAGGCAACTGGACTTTCTTGTTCTTCTTTGAAGATGTTTCGCTTCTCATCCAAGAAGCTTCTTCAGCTCTGACTAGATGGTGGGGAATGGAAAGATTTATACTCCTGCAGACAGCTGTTCATTTGCATTCTTTTAGCAAGTCATTAAAGCTACCTGGAGGCTTATCTGTGTCTTCAGGGTCACCTGAGTATTGTGTGGAGCCTTCTTGGAACGGTTGAAAGGACTGTGTTGTAGACTGGAGATAGATGATGTAGTATCCTTCCCTCTCTGTTGAGAGAGGGCTGTTCAATTTTGACATAGATGGCCTCTTTGACCCCTCTTTCAAACCAGCAGTCCCCTCTGTCCAAAATGTGGACTTTGCTGTCTTTAAGAGTGGCCTTTGTCTTTTAAATGCAGATGGACTACTGACTCTTGTCCTGATGGATTTGTTCTCCTAGGACACAGGTCGGCAACCTGCGGCTCCGGAGCCGCATGCGGCTCTTTGAGCCTTCCCCTGCGGCTCCCAGCCTCCTCTGCCATTCGCAGAGAGAGACAGAGACATAGAGAGGCACTTGAGCTTCCCTTCCCTTCTCTCTCTCTCTCTGTCTCTCTCTCTCTCTCTCTCTCTGTGTAAGTAAAAAAGAGAGTGGACTCACGGTGTTCTCCGAGGAGCTGAAAAGCTTACTGGGCGGGGCTTCTCCTTTGGCTGCGTCTCTGCAGGAAGCAGGAAGGGCAGGAGAGAGCTAGCTAGCCCAACTATGCTGGTTCAGGAATTCTGGGAGTTGAAGTCTTTGAGTCATAAAAGAGCCAAGGTTGCCTACCCCTGAGCTTGTTGGAGAACAGCTTGAAGCCAGCTTGCCAGGTGAGCAGAAGATCGGAGAGAGGCAGAGAGAGAGAGAGAGAGAGAGAAAGAGAGAGAGGGAGAGGGAGAGAAAGAGAGAGAGGGAGAGAGAGAGAGAGAGGAAAGAGAGAGGGAGAGGAGAGAGAGAGAGAAAGAGAGAGGGAGAGAGGAAAGAGAAAAATAGAAAGAGGGAGAGGAAAAAGAGAGAGAGAGGAAGAGGAAAGAGAGAAAGAGGGAGAGAGAAAGAGAAAAAGAGAGAGAAGGAGAGAGGAGAGAGAGTGGGGGAAGAGGACTGGCAGACCAAGGGCAGAAAGAGAGAGAGGGAGAGGGAGAGAGGGGGGAGAGAAAGAGGAGAGAGGGGAGAGAGAGACCCTTTTGACATCTAAAATGAAGATAACACTGCATATATCCTTTTTTATCTTTATGATATGTGTGTGTGTGTAAGTAAAAAAGATAGTGGTAAAAAGGATATATGCAGTGTTATCTTCATTTTAGATATCAAAAGGGTTTTGCGACTCCCAGTGTTTTGTTTTTGGTGGGAAACGGGTCGAAGTGGCTCTTTGAGTGTTTTGGGTTGCCTACCCCTGTCCTAGGAGAACAAGGAGAATAAATCCATCAGGACAAGAGTTAGCAGTCCATCTGCATTTAAAAGACAAAGACCACTCTTTTGAAGACAGCAAAGTCCACATTTTGGACAGAGAGGACCGCTGGTTTGAAAGAGGAGTCAAAGAGGCCATCTTAAAAACTTCCGGTGTTGGAGCATTCACAAGTTCTGGAGGCAAGTTGTTCTACTGATCAATTGTTCTGTCAGGAAATTTCTCCTCAGTTCTAGGTTGCTTCTCTTCTTGATTACTTTCAGTCCATTGCTTCCTGTCCTGCCCTCAGGTGCTTTAGACTATGCCGTGAAGGACTGAAATCCTGCAGAGCCCACAAGGTTCCCCTGCTCAAGAAAGTACATGTACAGGCCCGTCTGAAGTTTGCCAATGAACATCTGAATGATTCAGAGGAGAACCGGGTGAAAGTGTTGGGGTCAGATGAGACCAAAATCGAGCTCTTTGGCATCAACTCAACTTGCCGTGTTTGGAGGAGGAGGAATGCTGCCTGTGACCCCAAGAACACCATCCCCACCATCAAACATGGAGGTGGAAACATTATGCTTTTGGGGTGTTGTTCTGCTAAGGGGACAGGACAACTTCACCGCATCAAAGGGACGATGGACGGGGCCATGTACCATCAAATCCTGGTTGAGAACCTCCTTCCCTCAGCCAGGGCATTGAAAATGGGTCGTGGATGGGTATTCCAGCATGGCAATGACCCAAAACACACAGCCAAGGCAACAAAGGAGTGGCTCAAGAAGAAGCACTTTAAGGTCCTGGAGTGGCCTAGACAGTCTCCAGACCTTAATCCCATAGAAAATATGTGGAGGGAGCTGAAGGTTCGAGCTGCCAAATGTCAGCCTTGAAATCTTAATGACTTGGAGAGGCTCTGCAAAGAGGAGTGGGACAAAATCCCTTCTGATGTCATGGTTCCAATAAATGAAACCCATCAAAAGAACTTGGAGGCAAAATTCTTCCTTAAAGAACATTTATTTGGAAAACAAAGTATCGGCACTACATAGTTGAACCCAAAAACTAAATGCCCTTCCCCCTGATACAAATTAACGAAGTATAATTCCCACCCCCAATAAACTGTCATAAAACACATTCCCCAATTAGCTTCAAGCGCCGTTATCAGCTCGTCCTTGAGTTCTTACGGCAGCGTTATTATTATGGCTTACTGAGCTTACATCCCACCACCACCCACCACTGCACCTGAATTCTAAAAGTAAAGAAAAGCATGTTAAAGGAGAAGAGCAGGAACATCCAATGTTAGTAGTGTTGACACCTGAGATGTGTGCAAACCTGGTGGCTAACTACAAGAAACGTCTGACCTCTGATTGCCAACAAGGGTTTTGCCACCAAGTACTAAGTCATGTTTTGCGAAGGGGTCAAATACTTATTTCACTCATTAAAATGCAAATCAATTTATAACTTTTTTGAAATGCGTTTTTCTGGATTTTGTTGTTGTTATTTTGTCTCTCACTGTTAAAATAAACCTACCATTAAAATTATAGACTGATCATTTCTTTGTCAGTGGGCAAACGTACAAAATCAGCAGGGGATCAAATACTTTTCCCCCCCTCACTGTAGAATAGAGTAGAGTAGAGTAGAGTAGAGTAGAGTAGAGTAGAGTAGAGTAGAGTAGAGTAGAGTAGAGTAGAGTAGAGTAGAGTAGAGTAGAGTAGAGTAGAGTAGAGTAGAGTAGAGTAGAGTAGAAAAGAATAGAATTCAATTATTTATTGGCCAAGTGTGATTGGACACAGACAAGGAATTTGTCTCCAGTGCATAAGCTCTCAGTGTACATAGAAGCAACAAGTGATAAATCATCATAATTGTTAAGTCCGGAGAATAATGGCGCTTGAGACGAAGCACTTCTAACAAGTCTTTATTCTCTGCTTCCAATCTACAAACAACCCGAGCAGAGGCACGCAGGCCTCTATTTATACCTTCTGATTCCCGGGCAAATACAACCAATCACAAGGCGGTCTTTTCCTGCCTTGCGCATGCGCGCAAGGCCGGCGCCACTCAGTCTGGTCCCGGGCAGCTTTTGCAAATGCCCGGGACTCTTGCAACGTCCCGAGCCTGCTTTTGCAGGCTCAGGACACAACACCCCTCCCCCCTAGATGAAATAATAATGCGCCCACATGGACGCCATCATAGTAATGGTTATATAATTAGCTGTTGAGTTAATGTTACACAGTGTGTGTAAGATGTGGGGCTGTTCCGTCGTACAAAGACCCAATGGCCCCAACATCATTTCCGTAGAGTCAACCAGCTTGGACCTCCAGTTCCGTTATTGCTATTTACATGCTCACCTTACGTAATCTGCAAGGTATTTTGGAGGGCCTTTGACCCTGAGCGAACTTCTCGGACCTGGGGAACTTGTAGTGTTTTCTCCGTTGCTTCCCACACTAGGTGAATTGCCCTGTGGTTGTCTTATGACTTCTGTTTGACTTTCCTGCCCGTCTCCTAGGCTCGAGAAGTCAGAACCCTGTAGATCGCTATACCTGGTTGACCTACCACCTATGGAGTTTCCCAACCCCTCTGAACTCATTTCCGTGTTTCCTGACGGAGTGTGGTTTTCCTGGCTCCTTCCTATAGTGTTAGGGTCTAGGGATGCCTCCCTGTTAGCCCTTATGCGTGGGGACATCCTTCTATGAGCCATTTCAGCAAAGGACGTGTTTCCCTTCTGTGTTGCCTGCTCTCTTGCATGTTGTGAGTTGTGAGTATGCTCCCAGTTATTCTCCGTGTCTGGAGTATTGTTTGTGAGGTGTGGATAGTTAGTATACCTCCGGTGGGACTCCCAGGCTGGAGTGTGTGTGGGGGTGTCTGTGTGCCCCCGTCCCCATGAATTGCTACCTGAATCTCCTGTGGAACTTGGGTGTTGAGTGCC
>NW_015388472.1:164849-166141 GCF_001527695.2 Protobothrops mucrosquamatus
ACCCAAAAACGTTGAAAATCCTCCGCAGGGCACCTGTCAGGCCAACCTGACAGGACCCATGACAGCACGCGTTTGAGCGTGTGGTCAGTGGCAGTTTCAGCAGCCACATCCCTAGCATTGAGGGGACACTCAGGCAACTCCTGAATGGACAATATGTGTACAGCAGGAGCGGGATCAGGCTCCACAGTAGGCAATGGCAACCTACTCAATGCATCTGCATGACCCATTTCCTTGCCAGGCTTGTGGACCAGTGAATAGTCATAAGCTGACAGGAAGATGGACCAACGCAGCATACGAGGGGACAGGATGTGAGGTGTTTGTTTGGATGTAGTGAATAACCCCAGCAAAGGCTTGTGGTCAGTAAAAACCGTAAAGTGGCGGCCATAAATAAAGTCATGGAACTTTTTAATTCCAGCCACAAGAGCCAAAGCCTCCCTATCAATTTGAGCATAGTTGCGCTCAGCAGCAGATAAAGTCCTAGAATAATAAGCCACAGGGACCTGAGTCCCATCAGCCGTCAAATGGCTAAGTACAGCACCCACACCATAGGGGGAGGCATCACAAGCCAGACACACTGGCAACTGCTTGTTAAAATGAGCCAACACCGCATTGGATGTAAGCAAGGCTTTAACCTCATTGAAACTGGCCTCATGGACTTTGGTCCAGCGCCAACAAGCATTTTTGTCAAGAAGTCTGTGCAAAGGTTTTGCAATAGCAGCTTTATGAGGTAGAAAAGCAAGATAAAAGTTCAGTAAACCCAAAAAGGCTTGCAATTCGCCCTTAGACTTGGGGCTTGGAGCCTTCTGAATAGCTTTGAGCTTAGCATCAGACGGGTGGATACCCTGAGCATCTATCCTGAATCCCAGGAAGTCAGTGGAGTGCACACCAATCTTACATTTGTCCTGTTTTAATTTAAGACCTGCTCTTCAGAAACGAAGCAAAACAGCCCTTAACCTCTCAGCCAGCATTTGTGGAGAGTCACCTGCGATGAGAACGTCATCAAAATAAGGACACATGCCAGGAATACCCCTCAGGGTGTTTTCCATTACACTCTGAAAAATGCCAGGAGCAACATTCACCCCAAACTGTAACCTCTTCACCTTGAAAGCCCCCCGATGGGTGACAATAGTTTGGGCCTCAGCTGCTGCATCATCAACAGGCAGCTGTTGATATGCTTGAGCCAGATCAAGCTTAGCAAAAAAATTTCCCTCCTTGAGAGAAGCCAGAATGTGGCTCACTACAGGCACAGGATAAGCATGTTGCTGTAGGGCCTTGTTTAGTGTGCACTTGTA